>NC_072738.1:92839869-92957865 GCF_026930045.1 Uloborus diversus
CCGGCGCACCGGGAATTTTCCCGGTATCCCGGCGACCCAGTACGCCACTGATGACTATCATGATGAAAAATTCTATATAAAGGACGGTTGTCAGTAATCAATGTAAATTCTCTTCCAAAAATATAATTGTGAAATTTTTGAACTGCAAATTTAATAGCCAAAGCTTCTCTGTCCAATTGGCTGTAGTTCTGTTCTGCTGCTGTTAGAGATCTTGATGCAAATGACACTGGCTTCTCGACACCTTTTACCATGTGCGATAAAACTCCAGCTATGCCGGTTGGACTTGCATCGCATGCGACCGTGATAGGCAAATTTGGGTGGTACGGCATTAAAACTCGGTCACTTGATATTTCATTTTTCAATTTAATGAACGCGGCTTCACAATTAGCAGACCAGTGGAATTTTACATTTTTCTTTAGTAAATATCTTAGCAGATAAGTAATAGATGATGCATTTGGCAAAAATTTGGAATAGTAGGTAACCGTACCTAAAAAGCGTTTCAATTCTTCCACATTTTTCGGTCGAGGTGCGTGAATTATTGCTTCAGTTTTCAGGGGACACTTTGAGATTTTGTTTTGCTCAATCACATATCCTAAATATGAAATCTTATTTTTGAAAAAATGACATTTTGAGCTATTTACATGTAAATTGTACTTTTGTAAACGTTCTAAGCATGCAATCAACCGATCGCGACACTCGGAGAGAGTTTCTCCGTGGATTATTATATCATCGAAATATGTTGCAATTCCCTGAAGACCCATTAATATTTGGTCCAAAATTCTATGGAATTCACTTGGAGCTGACTTGATACCAAAAGATAAACGATTGATTTGATAAGTTCCTTGATGCGTAGAAATTGTTTGAATTACTTTACTTTCATCGTCAACGACTACATGCAAATAAGCTTTGAAGAGATCGAGTGTACAAAAAAATTTAGAGTTTCTTAGACTACTTAATATTTCTTCTATTTTTGGTATTGGATAATGTGCATCTTTCAATTGAGGATTTACGGCCACTTTATAGTCCACACACAAGCGAACACCACCGTCGGACTTGGGTATAACAACAAGTGGTGAACCCCAATCGCTACAATCCACTTTCGTTATTATGTGATCATGTTCTAGATTTTTAAGTTCATCGTTAACTTTCTCGCGTAAGGCAAAAGGGACATCGTGGGCTTTTAAAAATACAGGTTTTGAATTTTCTCGAAGTTTTAATGAGCAAGTAAAGTCTGGAATTTTCCCAATTTTTTGTTCGAACACGGTAGGAAATTGATTTATGATGCTATTTACTACATTTGAAACATCAATTACATTAACAGGAATTTCTTCAATTTTATTACTTTTATCAATATCGGATAAATTTATCTTCAAATGTCGAATCCATGTTCTTCCTAAGACTGGTGTAAACATATCTGGAACTATGTACAAAGTTTCTATACTAGTAATATTTTTGTATTTCACACTAACTTTTACAAGACCCAATGGTTCAAAAATACCATGAGTGTAAGATCGAAATTTCACCTCTGTAGGCTGCAACTCATTTGTTAAATTCAATAAATCGAAAGCTTGTTTAGTCAAAAGTGTAAGTCCTGCACCTGAATCGACTTCAAATTTTTGTATTTTCCCTTCTATCTGTACGTTAACCCAAAATTTTTCTGAAACGCACGATAGGTTAAATTTGAAAACATCAACAATTTGTGTATTACTTGAAAAATTGCTTACTGCAGCTACATCTGTAACATATTCATCATTGCCGACACATTGAACTTCATTTGCTTTTTATTTTTCAAAAGTGTTGATAAACAAACTTTTTGGACGTGCCCTCTTTTTTGACAAAGTTTGCAAAATAATTTTGAAACATCAGCACGACATTCACGGGAAAGGTGATTTGAACGTCCACATCGTAGGCATGTATTATGTATTCCAAGTTCACGGAAATTTAAATTTGAAGAAAACCTCCGCCTAGAATTTGATCTATTTCGATTTTCAGAGTAACTTCTCCGTTTACTATTTGAGCGATTCGATTTAAACTGATTTCGTGATCTCGAAATTTTGTGAACTTCTTCTGATTTTGCAGTTGAATTGTGTTTCGATAATTCCCGGTTGTCTATTTTCGAAGCTTCTAAAGCTAACGCTTGTTCTACAGCTACATCGAAAGTTAAATCTGGAACCATTAACAGTTTTTCTCGAATTACATCATCTCTCAACCCTCTAATAAATTGTGCACGCAAAAACAAATTAGCAACTGAAATTTTACAGTCACAATTAAATTCACAAGTCGAAGTAAATTTGCGTAGTGCCGCTACATAATCAGATACAGTTTCATTTTCGTTTTGGAAACGGCATAGAAATCTGTGCTGTTCGATAATAATGTTAGGTTAGGACACAAATGTTTTTCAAGAACAATTATTATTTCATCATATGACAATTCGTTTGGAAGTTGAGGAGCGATTGACGAGCATAATAAATTATAATGTTCAGATCCAATGCAATTGAGTAATATTTTCACACATAACTGTTTATCTTCGAAAACGTTCTTGATTTGCAAATAATTTTCAAATCTGTGTTTATACTGTAAAAATGTCTCTGCGGATGCATTAAAACATTCGAAATTTGATAAAAATGTAATCGTACCTTTTTCGTTGTGCTCAGGAACATCTTTGTTTTCGTCTTTTTTCAAGATGAGTTCCACGATTCTATCATTACTAGCGGTTAGAACTTTTAATAATTCCGCAAATTGCTGAGCATCCATAATGCTTTAATCCTCGTCGCCAATTACTGTAGTGTATTTTACTAGTGAGTAGTAGAGAGATATTATTTACACATAGTTATTTATTTACTACGGACAACACAATCACACTAACGTACACATAAAGCTACATCATCGAACTGTGAGATCGAAATCGAAATCGAAACCAACACTAACTAGATAGCCTCGAACTAAGAGCATTAGAGTTCTATTCTTTCGGCGCCTGGATCGAGGTTATAAACCATGGAGGAAAGGATAACAGGGATATTATCATGGGAATATTACAGAATATGCCTGAATTTAATGTGAACACAAATATTGGGAACTTTCATTTTAGTATTT
This sequence comes from Uloborus diversus, assembly GCF_026930045.1. Taxonomy (NCBI): domain Eukaryota; kingdom Metazoa; phylum Arthropoda; class Arachnida; order Araneae; family Uloboridae; genus Uloborus; species Uloborus diversus. The sequence goes on from NC_072738.1 coordinate 92,842,963, forward strand.
GTCAGATTTGGTAGCATTTCCTACGGTGGAAATGATTGCAACAACAGTAGGCTCGTATTTTAATGACAGGCAAAGCTGTGGCATTTAGTAGAAAATACAGTTGCACTCAGTTAATACGAAATGTCAAAAATCCACGAATTTGTTCATATTAGGCGTTATTATCAACCATAAATGAGTGATACTGTGGAAAAACGAAGGAGTGCTCACCTAATACACACTACTAGTACCCTAATACATTAAAAAAAAAAATATTTCTTATAAATGATTGCTCTTTGAAAATATTAAAAAAGGAGGATGAAAATCAACATTTGCGTAACAGTCGAACCTCGTAAAGACGCCAGCCTAAGTGATGGGCAGAAGTTGAGGGTGGGTGTTTAATGAATTTCTCCCAATCCTGTACAAATATGTGTTTTCATGAAAATATAGTAGAAGCATGTATTTTCTGTTCCACGTGAACTTTGGAAAAAAAAAAAAAAGAGCAATTGATTTTTTTATGGTGTGTCACCGAAGGTTCTTCAGTTACTTACTCCCCGCCATTCCCCAGAAGTTGAAATTTTTTTTTAATGTAAATTGATTGTTTGTGGATTTGCTTTATTCTGAAACACTTGAATAAGAATTTTTTTCGTACATGTTTAAGATTGCTTTCAACATTTTTGCAGAACAAAGCAAAAGAAAACAATGTTACAGAATTGTGATACAAACTGTCATTTGATGATGTCTGCATACAATATCTGCCCCAAGTGGAACAGAAAAGGGGTATAGAATGAATGCTTTTATAGCTGAGTACTGAAACATCAATGAAAAGGTAGAAAGGTGTGGGAGGGCCGATAAAATCAAGTGAAAAATTCATAAAGATGTTGTAAGCAATGCTCCTTAGGGACTGTACCACAGGGCAGTCTTGCATAATATAGACGAACGCGCGAACGTCGTTCGCAGAAAATTTTTGGCTCTGCAGAAATTTTTTTTCAAACTGCTAACGTTGATATAAAAAAGAAAAAAAAAAAAAAAAAAAACAATTTTTTTTTAAAGGGATTTTTTAAGAAAATCCTAGAGTTTCTTTCTGTTAAAGCCTTTCTCCAAAAGAGCCTTTTAAAGCACATGTGTAAAAAAAATGGTTTTGGTAGTTTTCTTCAGTTGGTGAGAAATAAGCAAACTACAGTCGAGCCTCCATATATCGAACTTCCACATATCAAAATTTTCTATATATCGAAATCCCAGCAAATTTCTATGTTCATTACATAGAAAAATTGTTTCTATATATCGAAAAAATCTCTATATATCGAAAAAAATTTTCGAGACATTCGTAGATTTTTTTTTCCACTTTAGATTGTTTGTCTCATTGAAAAATGAAGGTTACGGGAGAAAATTATGTTCACTAAAGGTTGCTAAGAAACTCATAAGAAATCATTGTTTGAGGGGTGTGTAGATAGATCGTTGTTCCGTTCTGAAATTCTTAAATTCCCTCAAGTTTATTTCAAATCTTAGTTGTAACCAGTAACACTGTAAAATCAGTTTCAAGTTATCCTTTTTGTCTGTTGATTATCTTTCTTAGTCTTTTTAGTTTCAGTAAAATCATTCACGTTAAGTAGATTGATTTTTTACTTTTCTCTCGATTACATTGTCAAAACGAAAATCCCCTCATGTTGCGAATCAAGTTGAACTGCCGAAGAATGAAGATGTATGAAAGCACAAAAATGTAATTTCTGTTAATTTTCCAGTTATTAACTCGTTTAATCCGATGCTCGTATAAATTAGAAATTGGGTTTCATGCACGAAAATTAGCTTTAATTTTAATGTTTTAAGAGATTTTTATGATAAAATAAGATCGTTTCTATTTATCGAAATTTCTATATATCGAATTTTTTCCCCGGAAATTTGCTATTTCTATATATGGAGGCCCGACTGTATATGTTATTGCAAAAAAAAAAAAAAAAATGATTTAAAGCCTTTTTTTTTGTCTTTTTCATATTTGAATATAAAATAAATTTAATTTTCTATTCAAGGGTGAGTTGGGCAAAATAATTATTTGCAGAAAATTTTCCAGTTAGGATTTGTGTTCGCAGAAAGCTTTTCATTTTGTCTAAGTCTGCCACAGGGTGTGAGTTAACAGAAAAGGAGATAAGAAAGCTGGAGACCTTTCTCTGGTGTACCTAGTGGAGTGAATAAACTAGGTGCATTTGCGTGGGAGGCTAAGTGGCAGATGCATGTGACATTACACCTTTTGTGCCTTGTCATGTACATTCACTAACCTTAATGGGCTAGCTTCAAGTTTGAATTGTTTGGTATGGTCTTTCAAGATGATGGTTCAAGATGATGGTTATATTATCATATCAAGTATGCAGTTTCTGTCGAAAATTAGTGGCAGTAGGTGGACAGCGGGGTGGTGTTTTAAGGGAGGAATTTGTTTTGCATTCCTATGCAGAATGTATTTTTCTCCTCCTTTCTTGACGAACTAAGAGGGTGGCTTTTTGTCTGAGGGTGGTTTAACAAGGCTCGACTGTTGGTTGTAATCCACAATGGATGATGGACAGTTTTGTCTTCGAGTAAATTGAAATGTCCCTGATAAACAAATGTACGGGCTTTATCGGGGCCGAATTAGCCACAGAGCAGAAGTAGCAAATGCTACGGGCCCCACGCTTCAGGAAGCCCCGCGCCATGAGAAAAAATTCTAGGAAAAAAACTACTTTTTGTACTTTAAATCATCATTTACTATCATTCTCTTTTTACTTAGATTTAGCTTTTCTAAATGCTCAGGTAAATTAAAAATCTTATTTTTTCGATAGATTGCTTTCCAGAAATTTCTCTCTTCTGAAGTCTTAAAAATGCAATTTTAGTTGATCTTTCTTAGTGGAAGGAGAAAAAGCTTTGTTGGGTCAGAAAAGTTTCAAAACTGACCTAAAAGTTACAATTTTAGGCAAAGTTTGGAGAACGGAAAATTGGGTTTTCTCTGGATTTTTTTTCCTCTTTCAAAATGAAGTCAATTTTAAGGTATCATAATGTAAGGGAGTTAGGATCCTAAAACTTTCAGCTATATTCAAGCGTAAAAAAAAAGAAAGTTCTGGTTGTTTCATAACAATAGAAGAAAGGGGAAGGGGTTCTTTCCTGAAATTGTGCTCAAAACTGAAGTCAATTTCAGGCAATCTTTGGGAGGAAAAGGTTTGAGGGATAGACCCATGGTATAGCTGAAAACAAAATTTCAAGCTATGTGGGAAGATTAGAGAAAGGGATGAGGGTCTGAACTCCCCCAGAAACAATTTTAACTTCAAGTTTCAAACCGTGGTTTTAGATTATCACTGGAGACGTTATGGAGGGGGGGGGGGATATGGGTTTGCTTTGCAAAATGTTAGAAACTGAAATCTTCAAGACGCAAGCTATCTTTAGTTCCAACTTTAGGTAAAGAGTGATGCTTTGGAGCCTTTTCCCCCAAATGCTGAGAAGCTAGGGAAGTAGGTGGGTATTCTCCTTTGGAATTTTTTTGAAATTTTGAAATCGAGATGGTTTAAGGCTTTCTCTGGAATTTTCCGGAATTTAGGCTCTAAAAACTCAAATTTAAGCAATTTTTGTTGATAGCAGGAGAAGGAGGATCCTGAAATTCTGAAAGCACAAATCCTAAAACCATATTTTAAGGCTCTCTTTGGTGATGTTAGACAAGAGAGGGAAAAGGGTTATCATCCAGAAATTGTATAAAAGTGACTTTCTTCTTAAAGCTTTCGAAATTGGAGTCCTGAAAAGGTAATTTTTAGTCATCCTAAACTCTTTTTGGTTAACTTCATGTCAATTTATCCCCTTCAAAATTTTCCGCTTGTGACACGAGCCCGTAGATCTGGCACTGTAAACAACAATGAGCAAAATTAAGAGATCATGATAGAAGAAAAGAAAAAGATTCTGAGACTTCACACTTATGCTGAGCGAAATAAATTAATTGTTAAGAGAATATTATTTTTTGATGAACTAAAATAATTATGTCTAGAAGAAAGACTAAATATCGTTTTTAATTTTTTCCTCTGAGTGGGAGGGAACTGAAAAGCTGCAACCCATGCCCCGAACCTAACCTCTTTCTGTTGCATCACCAAAGATAGCCGAAAACTTTTTTATTCAAACTTGAAATTCAGAAAAATTCAGGAAGAAAATTATTTAACATAATCAAAAACCCGCTAAAACTGTTTTCTGGAACTTCAGTTTCGAAACATTTCCATATGTGTACTCCCGAGCCCGATCCCATCCTATAAAGTCGTCTAATAAGGTGGCCTACAAATGTGTATTTTGGACTATAATTTCGAAAAATTTCAATGGGAGCGTACCTCTCAACCTCCAACATTGTTAACAATGGTCTAAAATGTACTTTTAAGACTTAAACTTCGAAAATTTTCCGAGTTGCCTCGGAGAATGCCTGAACCCCATCCCATACCGAAACGTAACCCGCAATGGCCTACTATCTATCACATTTTCACAACTTCACTTTCGAGAAATTTCAAGGGGAAAACTTTCGCGAACTCTGCCCCAAAATCACCAAAGAACGTAAAAAAATACCATTTCAGAGTATATAATTTTGAGAATTTTTGCTTAAAATTGTGTTTTTAGATTAATAACAGATAATAAATTCATAAATTTTCCAATGTGACGTCCTTGAACACCACTCTTTCCTCTCTGTATAACATCATTAATGATAATCTACAGTTTTATTTAAGACTTCAATTTAAAAAATACTGCCTGGAGAGTCGCTGTGAACCCAATTTTTTTTCTTTTGATCTTACCTAAGATAGGATACAATCGCGTTCTTTGGTTTCAGTTTCTCCAAATAATAATGGCCTCCGAATCTTCTCTTCCTAATATGATCAGGGGTCGTTAGAATTGAGTTTTTAGAATTGAACTATCGAAAATTTTCCGGGGGTAAGCCCCCGGACCCCCCTCCCTTTATATCATCAAAAAATTGCGTTTTTGGAATTAAAAGTTAAAAACGTGTAGAGACGGGAAGACGAGGGGCAACAGAAGGGGATCATAACCATTGTAAAGCTCTAAAACTATATCCACATTTATGTACAGGTATTCATGCATGTTATAAGTACACCTCCCGTCTCCATGAAGAAGTGCTATATTGTTTACTATATCATTCGAAAATGAGGGCCCCTTGGAAACATTTGCTACAGGCCTCGCGCTAGGCTTAATCTGACCCTGGGCTTTATGTTCTAAGCTAAATATTTAATATTTTCCCCTCGATACACAAGGGGACTTCTACTACCTAACAAAATGATGGACAATTTCTGAAAAAGAAAATTCCAGTATTCAACCACGAACATGTTAAGTAGAGAAGTCAGAAAGTTTTGTTCATTTTAGCCGATACTTTCAACTTAATGTTTGTATCATTCGTGAAATTTTTAGTGTAATTAGATACAGTGAAACCTTCGAATAACGGACAGTCAAGGGACTAGAAGTTTTGTCCGTTATTGGGAGGTGTCCGCTATTAGGAGGAACTACTTAATTTACCTTTTTCAAAATGGGCTGTTGTTGACTTTGTAGAACACAATCGAAACAATTGCGAAAGGTTTACTACATTTTACGTCAAGTGTAACTAATCTGGTTTTTTTTTTTTTTTTTTTAATAAAGGTATACTGACGGCACACACTTGTCTTAAAAAGCACTTAATCAATTTAAGTAATCAGTTAAAACAGTTTGACATCTCTTTTTTGCATTACAAGCCTGTTTCTCAATATATTTAAATCATTTACCTTAGCAAGTCCTTCAATGTCCCCTTTGCTCAGGAAATAGTTTTTCAATTCTTCACTGTATTTCAGTGCTTCCGAAAAGTCTCTAGCACAATTTTCTAATTTCGTCTTTATCTTTTAAAATTTCGCTGATTTGAGTTTTCCCAACTTGAAAACGATCGGCAAAACAACGCACATTTATTTTTTCTTTTTCGGCAACATCCAAAACATTAATTTTTTCTTTCAATGTCACTCTTTCTTTTAGTTGCCATTTTAAAACTCAAATAATATTGTCACACAAAAAAAATCAACACACCTTTAGGAAAGTTTGAAACTGCAAAGCTACGATTGCTGCATGAAAATTAGGTTCGCTTGCCTCTCACTTCATCTCAGGGTATGAATATCCCATTACCAACGGTGGCGGCGGTGATTCGGCGGAGTAACCCCCCCCCCCCCACACACATTTTTATGGTTAATTTATTTATTTTATCTCGAGTATCACTATTGCATGATTGACAGTTGGTAATATGACCTTGAATATGAACAAATCTTTTTCATGTCTAAAAATTAAACAACCCAACGAAACTACGGCGCCATAAAGCCGACTACTACCGGCGCCGGTTTGCTCAATTGCAGCTCCCGAGAGCCCCAGTTAGAAAAAGCGCCCAGTTTCCTCTTTTTTATCTTAACTTTTAAATAGTTATTGTGTACAAAATTCATTAAAATCTTAAGAAAAACGTGCATTAATTGTTAGACTGACATCAGTTTTCACTTATCTGCTTCAATACTCTCAAAACTAGCCGTAACAAAATTATGACTTTTTTTTTCTTTTTAATTTTTGCTGCCCGCAAAAAGTACCATGTCTTTTAGTTCTTTTTTTTTTCTGCCCCCCAACTTTTTTCAGCCCGAATCGCTGCCTCTGCCCATTACCACCCTTTTAATTCCAAGAAATAGTGATAAGGAAATGACGGGGGGGGGGGGGGATATTAGATGTGGAGGATGAAAAGCTTTGTAAGGCAAGCAATTAATAATATATTCTGTGAAAAGAAAAACAAATCGGAAGTGCTACGATCGCAAGGGAACTTTTTTGTGAAATAACTGTCCGTTATTCAGAGTGAATTACATGGAATGGCCTACATTGAGGGACTGGGATTTGCAAAAATGTCCGTTAATTAGAGGTGTCCGTTATTCGGGAGTGTCCGTTAAGGGAGGTTTCACTGTAGTAAACCAAACTTAAGGAACAAAATGTTTGTTTTAGCCATGATATCATATTAAGAGAGTTCAACTGCATATATTAGAATTGTTCTTTCTAGTACTGTATTCTAAAAATGATCTACTCCTGTACAAACATATCTATTTTTCACAACAGTTAAAATACATGTGTTTGTTTTTGTGCTACTATAGATTCAGTTAAAAATGATGTTTCATCTTTTAGGATTGGGCTACAAATGCTACTCGTGCATCTCTAGAGAACACTATTATGTATACATATTATAGTAAGTTGGTTCATTTGACTCTTTGCATCTTTTTCTATTCTACCCTTTTTTTATGATTTTTATTATTATTATTATTTTTTTTTTTTTTTTTTGTTTCACTTAAAGTAAGTTTTTTGTAAAAAAAACATCGTTTTTTTTTTCTTTTTGTCTATATCACATTTGGAACTGTATGCATTTTTTCGGAAATGTAATATGGTCTGAAATAGTTAATTTTTGACACTGAGCATTTTTTTATATACCATATTTTCGTAGTAAGCACAACACCCGATGTAAGCGCCACATCAAAATATATTCTCAATGGAAAAAATAATTAATTATGTGCTATACCCATCATTAAACAGTTTAAAACAGGGTTCACCGAGAAAAATCAGGCGATATTTGTCACGATATATATAACCGCAGGGCTCATAGTCCTCCTATATCTCTTATATTTTCACAATTTTCAGATATTTTCCTATATTTTCTCACTTCTATATTTTTTTCATCAGATGTTAAATGCTACCCAAAAATACAAAAACCTTTCATCCATTATTTCCTTCTTTCTCCCCTGCAATGTGCACTCTTACTTCTTAAATGTTGGCATATGTACTAAATTTATGTTTGATAATTTTTATGAAATATACAAAATATATATGGTTTTACTTGCAACTTTTAACTTGTTTTCAATTAATTATATTCTACTAATAAGTTTACTTTGTAATTTTAATATAAAATGTTAATTTGAAGTGTACTGCTGTAAAGATTTTAAAAGCTTTTAATTTTGTCACATACAATCTTACATGTAGTTCAAATGACTGCTTGTAGCTCAAATGATTATTTTTGAAAATGCCGTGTACAGATTTTGGTACTAATTCAACTTTTAGTACTTCAATTGTTTCAAAGCTTGTAGCTCGCTGAAAAATGTAACTATCTCGATGAAAAAAAAAGTCATTTTATAGGATTTTGTCCACTTTTTTTTTTCAAATATGTACTTATTTTGTGTGTAGATTTTCCAAGAATTTCAGAAATCAGTCTTCATCTCAGTTTTTTTTTCTACTCTCTTTTTTTTATTTTTTTTATCTACTTCAATTATGGTTTCAAATTGGACAGGATACTGGATAGTTCTGTGCTCCACTTGAGCTCTTCTAACGCCCCCTTTCATTTGACAGATTAGGTTAAATTCACTTTTTATACATGGTGTGTGTAAATATATATACACACATTAACTAATATAATAATAAACACATTATGGATAATGCCATTACAGTGGGCGCCGGGTAATTAAATCAGCCACTTTAATGAATCAATTCCTCGAAAACAAAACAAAATCCAGTTTTAATATTAAGAAATTGCTGAATTTTTGAATCAAACATGCCGCTTGAATGAATCAAGCATATGAGACTGACCATTTCCCACAAACGTGATGCATTAGCGCAGCCTTTTTTCTTTGCCTTTGTTTAGTAAAGTTAGTTTTTTTTCTTTAAATAGTGAAGCGAATTGGAGGCAGAGTGTTGCACACTTTTTGTAACGATTTTTCTCAGCGATATGTCCAACAAAATCAGTGGGAGGAGAAAGACATGGAGTCAACAGGACTTTTAATCCTTAGTGTTAGCATTGAAGCAATGAGGTACCAATATCGAGGTCTATGAGTAGATTTATGACATTAAAAAAAGAATACCCAAAATAATTATTACCTAGTTTTAGCAATCAATAACAGATGCATTTTTCAAAGCACGTATGTTAAAAACTGAATTTTGTGATTGCTTTTTCATACTGTTTTGTGATAAAATTCTTTAAATAATCAGAGAATAGATATTTTGAGTGCACGGTATACTTCTAATAATATCTCGTTTGACCAAAAATTTGTTAAAAATCTCTTAAATTGTATGTAGAATTGCACTTAAAAAAGAAAAAAAAAACAGGCACACACAATTTTGGGAAATTAAATCAAATTTGTCTTAAACAAACATGATTCATAAAAGCGGCTGTAGGTTCGAAAATTCATTGCTCTCACATATGTGACTCTTCACATTGCCATGACTTCATGTATGATATAGAATTGTATTGATAATGGCAATTTTTTTTTTTTTTTTTTGTTGTACATTGATCCAAACATGCCTACTGGATCCTATACTTTTTTTCGAATTCCTATATTATTTTTCTACCTAACTCCTATATTTTTCCTTTTAAACTCCTATATATTTTGCTATTAAACTCCTTTTTTTTTCTTTTAAACTCCTGTATATTTTTTCCCACTTGCTATGAGCCCTGATAACGATATACATCTGATATTTATTTTGCAAACATGATATTTTGATATTTTCGTTATTTATTTTTTCAACTAAGATATTACTACGTTATGTACTATATTTTTATGATGCTTTAATACCTTTTTTATATTAATGCATCAATAATATAATAAATTAATGTAATGTTCCTTTTTAATTGAATTTTATATTCATAAAACTATGAGTAATGTAACAATTTTATTTCATACTAAAAGTGCTGAATTAAATATGTAACATTGATCAGATCTAAAAAAAATGCCTTATGACTGTGCATCAACTAATGCATATATTTTATTTCTGAATCATATAACTGTAAAAGAAAAATGGGTAAAACAGCTAATGCTAAGTTAACTCCATTAAAATTGATTAAAATGTAAAATAAATTATTAGATGTAAATAATAAAAGAAATCTTAATTTTAAGCCCATATATTGTAATAATATAAGAAAATAAAGAGTGATTTGAGGCTGCATTTACTATTTTGAAAGCTAGTTTGTGCTGTTGAAAATATCAGATATTTTCGTAAATATCTGATTTTATTTTCGAAAATATTATGATATTTTCGAACCTTTGCTTAAAAGCACAATTAGTAGTAAAAAGAGCTGGAATGAAATAAAAATGAAAAAAATAATTTCGATTAATAAAACTATATATACTTTACTGTAAATATAATTTTCACACCTTGGGAGGAAACATTTGTTTTCCAGAGTGAGGAACCCGACCCTTCTCCTCAATTCCTCGCCAATGTGACTCTCTGGCCCAAGTAGCACAAAAATAGCAATTGACGTGGAAATGGCATTGGTTGATATTTGAATATAGACCAATAAGGGATAAGGTTCTTGAAACATATAGAATTATGTCAAAGTATATTTTTTTCACCGACTTGATTTAAAAAGTTATTTTTATTGCTTATTTCAATGATTAAAATCAATCAATCATAATTAAAAGCGTTTATATAGTAACGTTGTTTATATAGAAGTCAGAAGCGAAATATAATACTGCAAAACATCGAAAAACATTGTTTTATCTGTTTATAGTAAATGAAAGTAACGTTTCAAAAAATTCTGGAAGGCTGCGTCTAGGAGACCCCATAGCACCTACAGCCTTGAAATTTTGTACAATTAATTACTTCAAGTCCTGGGGGTGTGCACCTGTGGTTTTATCTTTTAAAATTCAAATTATTTTTAGTAATTTTTTTTTTGAGCTCAAATTTCTCATAAATTGCCTATTAAAGGGGTGAAAATTACTTGCACATATTAATATTATGTATCATTGGAAAGGGTAGAATTTTACGTGCTCTACGCAACTTGTTTCAATACTCTAACTTAAATACGGCGGGAGTTATTTGCATTTTTATCTCGAACTTTTTTAGGCTTAGCTAAAATATAATCACTACTTTCTTCATTAAATCTATCAGTAAAAAACAAAGGAATTGTCCCACAGTTTTCTTTTTGACACCACTGGAAAGAGCGACTTTTTTTACTCCAGATCTATCACGGCCTATGGTTGAAAAACTAAGCTTCTATCTCCAAGGGAAAAAACGTTACAAGCCATTAAAAATCAAGTTCGAATAATCTCATCTCCATTAAAATTATTGATGTTTTATTTGGCCTTGCCATAGTTACGTCTTTTCGATTCTTATGTTTCTTCTTTCTTATTCACAAACTTTAAGGGTTTCGGTTTTAACGGAAAATATTAGGCTCAACTCAATTCAAGCCCCGAGCTGAAGAGCAAAATATATTACTAGAGGCCACGAATATCAAAGCTACTTTTCAAACGTAGACAACTACAATTTTGCAATGCTCAGTAGGCCCTTTGCCCTTACGACTCTGCAAGTTGATACAAGCTATTTTGAAACCCGGAGAAATGGTGCATCTTGATCCAAAGGGAGCTCATAATGCGTTTTTAACCTGTTTTTAATTGGTGATTTAAATTGTTGCTAATCAAATGAGATCGAGAACCAATCTTTGGGGGGTTGGTGAGCATCAGCGAGCAGGGGGCAGAGCCCCTTTGTGTTAGAAAATGATATTGGAAAACTGACGTACTTTGACGTAACTGACGTACTTTTTCTACGTTAATCGTTATATTGTGTTACCTGCCAGCAGCAGGACGATGTGGTCCTATTGGCAGCATTTTCAATGTTTTGTAAAAACTGGGATTTTTTTTACTTGAAAGAAAAAAAAGACTGTATTCGTCTCACCGGCAATTTTTTTGCTTCTTTTCTTGTATGCACCGCGGTGCTTATTCCCAAAAATACGGTACTTGTGTTGTATCCGGTTAATAATTAAGTTAAACGTACTAGTTGGCCACAGTTAAACTTATTCCGTCTTTTTTAAATTGTGGGTCTACAATATCAATACCAACTCAATGAGCGTATTATAGCCCAACTCTTCCTTAATCATCCCATTTTCTAAAAATGCCAGAATTTAATTTTTTATCATTTTTTTCCCCCAAACTTCAAATTTGATCCATTAGTGGCCCCTCCAAAATCTGAAATTTTCAGTGGTGGCCACATGCATGAGTCAGTAGTGGCCATCTGACATCCTTTCCCTAGAATTTACATTACGTACTTCAAATTTAAATAACTGATGAATAAAACATAGCTGCCAAGTGCTCCGTTTTTCCCGGAGTTTCTCCGATTTTTATTGCGTACTCCGAAAATCCGATTTATTCCAAAAAACTCCGATTTTTCGACTTTTCTTCACTTATCGATTTCAGAAGAAATTTCCTTATCCTTAAAGACAGGAATTATGTACAAACTCAACAAAAGAGAACACAATTTGATGCTTTGGAAGCATTAGTGTCAGGATAAACACTGAGGGGAGCGCCGATCGGAGAACATCAGTTTTTGATCGAACATTTCAGCTGCACGCATGTAAAACATCGCCGCCATGTTTGGTCATTGACAAGATGGAAGTCGACGATGCTAAGCGCCTAAGTTTTCAAAGACGAAGCAGATTTGAGTGTTTTTCTTAACTGAAAAGTCATTAAAGTAAAGTAAAATGTGCTATAATTTTTTTTTAAAAATATTTTAAATAATTTTCTTGAGAAATGAAAAAAATCATACTATTTAAAATTTCATCTTATCCTCACTGCTTTGGAAGCTATTTTGCTAAATATTTTCAATTAAATTGTAGTTTCATGAGGATTTTAAGTTATTTGTATGCAACAAGTTCAAACATGTCTATCCTAATTTTTGACTTAGTCGCCATATTTGGTCATTTTGTGAGATTTAAGTACTTAAGTCTTTTAATGACCTAGTTTCCAAAAACGGAATAAGATGTTTATTGCAATGCAAACTATTGAAAATAATTCAAAATGGGCTTTTTTTTTCAGAAAATTCTTAATTATTTTCTTGAAATATGCAAATTTTTTCTCCAGAATATTATTTTATCCTCATTGTTTTAGATGCTAACTACTAAATACTGATTATATTTCGTCTAAATTATAGTTTTTAAGGATTATTAAATATTTATAATTACTTTTATGCAACTAATTCAAAAATCTATTACCTTAATTTTTTGCGTAGTCGCCATGTTTGGTCATCCGCAAGATGTAAGTAGACGAGATTAATTGCCTAAATTTCCGGAAACAGAATTAAAATTTATCTCAATAAAAACTATTAAAAATAACATACAATGCAAAAAAAAAAATGTTTTTTTTTTTTAAGGAAATTTTATCTATATTTGATCTTCATTGTCTTGGAGGTTTTGCTATAAACTGAAACTGTTTTATATGAACTGCCGTTTCCTGTTGACTTCTCATTTATTTATTCTTTTTTTTTTTTTTTTTGTTAAAAGATCAGAAACTTATTTTAACTTAAATTTTCTTTGTGTAAAAAAAATATTGAATAATACTCTTTTAGAATGTGCAAAGTCCTATTCATTTATTTACTTGTGAAAGTTGTAAAAACTCCTCCCCCCCTTCGTTTGTATTTCAAAATTTAGCGATAGTGTTGGCCACTAAAATTTTGGGGTCTAGTGGCCACTTCGAAAATTCCTGAGAATTGACCTTTACTATGAAGTTACATAAGAGCTTTACTTCCAAGCATGATAAGTAAATTGTGTGTTTTATTCTTCAATATGTTCTTATGCAATGCATTTTTAATACACGTATATACATTAAAAAATATTTAAAAAGAGGTTGCAGTTTCATTAAATCAAACATTTGTTTTTTTTACTTTTCAACATGTAGCTACGTAACGATGCTTTTTTTTTTTTTTTTTGAGTAAAATAATTTTATTTTAAGCTTGGTTGTAGTTTTGCTGAAAATCAAACCTGAAAATTCAGAAAAGCATTATAATGGTGCTTAAAACTTATAGAAGCTTATGGTACAGAAGGAAGGCTTAGCACAGGTCACAATTTCTTGCTCCTATTTTAACCCTCGTTACTCCTATTTTTTCCCTTCAGTGCTCCTATTTTTTTTATCTTGAGGTTGGCAGCTATGAAAAATTGATTCAATATGATAGTTACATTAAGTACCAATATATTAATCATATTTTTATTGCACATTTCTTTCTTCGAAGTACATAAGTACTTAGGTTAAAATAAAAAGTTTTACAGCAGAAAATTTTTATTTGCATTTTTTTGCGCTAATTTAAAGAAATGAAGTAAAAGAAAATATATGTGCAATAAACTTTAGGGCAATTCCACCGTTACAGACGTAACAATCACAGACTTTAAATACACATAATTTTAATTTGGTTTCAGTAAAAGCTACAAATTTTTTTCTGTTGTGCAGTTTGGTGTTATTTATGCCAGCAAAAATTTGGGTGTAGATTGCTTGATTACAAAAAGTAACAAAAAATTAAAACTGCCTGTTACGGACGTAACTCAGAAAACAGCAAAATGTATACTTTGTTATACATTTGCCAATATTCCTGTGAATTATTCATAGATTTCTATAATTTTCTTTTATATACTTGTTCCAGAGATTTCAAGCTTTCTAAAACCATACAGTTTTTATGGAAATAGTTTGTAAAATTTATGATAAAAATTATTATATTTTTTACGGACGTGACGTGTCTGATATGCGGATTGCACAAAGCAAGTAAAAGCATAGATATACTAATAACTTTTGTTAGGAGAGTGCAATGGTATAGATTAACACATTATTTTGACTTTAAGTTATACCTTAATAATTTTTAAAGATTTGGGGAGGTAGGGGGCAGCGCTCTCTGCGTATACCACCATGTAAATAAATAAGTAAAAAATAAAATGTTGCATCATAAGAAGTAAAATTATCCAAGAGGAAATTAAGCAAAACAAAAGTGGAATTATTCAGTAACAAATAATTTTTTCAAATTTTTAACATGAACATGGAGGGGGGGGGGGGGTTCTACAAGAGAGTACTTTTTCAGTTTGAGAATTTTCGATGATTTCCTCTATTTCTCAACAAACATATTAACTGCCAAATTTCTTTTAAAGTTTAACAGCTGCCTTTGATTTGAATCGTTTTTTAATAGAATTGGAACGTTTTTGCCAAAGTTGGGAAAAAAAGGTCGAAACTGACATTGGAAAAATGCATTTTGCCCAACATTTGCCTAAGCAATCTAAATCTTGCTTCAAAACTAAATGTGTTTTATCTGAGGATCAGATGTAGCTAGTTTAATATTTAGTACTTTAAACTCGAATTTAATTATGCTTTTTAATTTAAGTTTTAAAACTATGAAATATTCAATATATCAATGAAACAGTAATCTAAATATTAATTTTATGTAAAGAGTAAATACCAATAAAGTAACTCTAAAAAGTCTTTAAAAAATAAGAAGTAATATCAATTTGGCTATGCTTTCAGAATGGTAGAAGTTTGAAGAGAAAACTATAATTAATATATGTAATATGAATTTGAAAAAAAAAAAAAACTTCATTAATGAAAATTATGCACAAAATGCTTTGGATTTCATCATGTTAAATGATCGAGTAATTTTCACAAAAATCTACTTGGAGAACACTATTTTTTTGTGTCATAGTGCATTGATGAAACAAAGTTTGAGAAATTAAGGAACCGTCTAGAATATTTTTATGCAAGTTATTAAGCATTAATTGCTAATCTAGAATTATTAACACTGATTGAATTTATTGCATGATTTGCAGGACAAAAAATCTTACCTTGAGAGTTACACATGTTGTTGCCTCAGAGCAACAGTAGGATATCTTAGTGTTATTCCTATTATTATATGTATTAATGTTGCTCTTAGGTGACAATGTGTATTTCAATAATTTAAAAGAATGAAATTAAATATGAACTAATACTTATAAAAATTTGAAAATCAGAGAATCAGAAGTTTTGTTATATCATATTACATGTCATACACTATATTTTCATTGCCCATCCTGTATTTTTTTTCTCTTTAATTGGAAATATACATGCGAACGTACTGCTTTTTGTTACGTCCGTAACAAAAAATGTTACGTCTGTAATGCCATTTTTTTAAAAACTAAAGAAATTCTAATGTTTTAAACTATGGTAAACAATGACTCTGATGAATTGCTAAAAGGGCAAAAAAGGATTTCTTTTAATTTTGATTTTTTAGGAAGTAATGACAACTTTTGCTAAATTTTTGTTACGGACGTAACATTGAACTTCATTTTTTTTAAATTTAAATTGCCTAATTTTATTTTGTAAAAAAATTAAAATAAATGCATGTTATTATAGTATTAGGTTAATAGTTTAAACTGTACTGCAATTAATTTTGTTTATTTTTATTTTGCTATTAGAAATAAGGGTTTGAAAATGTGGTATTTTTTTCTGATTGTTTTGAAGATCTGACTATCATACTTCCAACTAGGAAAAAAAAATTATTTAATTTTTATTAAAAAAGCAATGCAATATTCTGAAAATACACATTTCAAGGTTAAAATGATGTATAATATAGCAACATAACTGTAATGTGAAATTTTGACCTACTGGTTTCACTTTTCATGGAATTGCCCTTTAGTAAATATAAAAATAATCACTATCACTTCAAAATCATTCGTTCAATGTAATTCTAGGACATTTTGTTTCCTGTAGCTTACCAAGGCACATCAATGGATATAGGAAATTGATAGCTTAAGTTTTCAATACCACTAAAGGCTTTGCTGACTTGTATAGGATGTGACTATCACAAGCAATTTTTCATCCTAATTGTTCATCACAAACTAAACTCAAGCTCAATGTCAGAGCCAGAGTTTGGTTTGTGATGAGCCACAAACCAAAGCCCCTGCCAGAACTCGTGGATATAAATGTGACTTTAATATTTTTTGTGGTGCACTTTGTACTTTAAATGTTGTAATTTGTCCTTTTTTACTTTCTTCTATATCTAATATATAGAGGAAAGTATTGGATTCATGCAAATTTTCGAATTTCGAACTTTGACGGATTCGAACGTTTTGAGGTGTGCTGTGTCCATTTCGACTATTTTTGGAAAATGTCTGTCTGTCTGTGTGTATGTGTGTGTGTCATGTCTGTGTGTGACCAGTTTTTTGTGGCTACTCTACAGCAAAAACTACCGCATGAAATCAAACCAAATTTGGTAAACATATGTGCCCCTATGTGAACTTGTGCCCATCGGTTTTTGGCGCGAATTCCTCTAAGGGGGAGGGGGTGGAGCAATGGGACGTTTTTTGAGTTACGGGTGCTTGCTATTCCTGAGGAAGTAACTGGCGGAATCAAACAAAATTTGGTTCATATGTTGTCATTAACAGGAACAGGTGCTGATTCAATTTTGGTGTCAATAACTCAAACGGGGGTTGAGCTATAGAACGTTTTTTGTCGTCAATTGTGACTGCTGTATCTCAAGAAATAATGATCGGAATGAAAGAAAAATTTATCGGCAAGTAGCCCTTAGTGGATATAAGAGCTGATTTTATTTTGGTGTCAACAGCTATAAAGGGGGGTAGCGCAATGGCCCGTTCTTTTTTTCCATTGTGAGTGCCCGTAATGCTACATTCTGGTTGAAATTTGGAATATATGTGAATCCATATGTAAACAGGCTTTGGTTCAATTTTGGCGCCAATCGCGCCAAGAGGTGCTGATTTATTTTTATTATCATTATTTTTTAGCGAATAAAAATAGCTTTATTAATGCAACAATACGAAAGATAAATCGTAATAGATTATTGTCTGTGTATTTCTCGTGATTTTAATTGTATGGAAATGATCGGAAATATTATCTCAATGATTTAAAATTTTTAACTGTTGCCATCTTATGTTTGTTAACAAATAAAATATTTGTAATTAATTCAAGCAAGGCTTTTAAAATAACTTTCAATTTTAGCTCTTTGCTTTGCTTTTGCAATAATTCAGACATTGGGATGGTCGTCAAGTTTTTGCATGTGTAATTTTGTTTTTGTTGGGAATATTGCTTCATCGTCAAGCATGGGGAGGGATCGGAAAAAAAAAGAAAAATATAGAAAAAAGTTTCGTGATGGCCACAACATACTAGTTTAAAATCAATTCAATTTATTAATATAAATAAATATTTCTTTCAATTCAAAAATATCAAACTAGTATTTTTTTCATTAATTTTTTTTTTGTCCTTCAGAACCCAGCGGGTGCAATTTCAACCCCTTATCAAAACTTGAGTTTCAGCTATAAATTATAGGAGAACATTTTATGAGCTGCTAGTAATTTGCTCTAGCACAATCAGAATATATACTTATCTATTCTTGTTTTTTACCTTTTCGTACTCCAGTGGTTAATTACTGGCAGGTCACCCTAGAAAGAAAAACTCATCATCAAAATCGACTGAAGTAGCCAAGATGTGCTAAAAATGAAATGGTAGACTGAGGGCAGAGGGATAAAATTTGAAGAAACATGGACTTGTGACTGATCCTGGCCAGTCGAAGATCCACCGTCTTCATTAAGGGTGACTGGGGACGTTAAATATGCTTGTGCTTACAAAGTCCTCCAAGGGAATGATACCTCTGGGGGTTCCAAGTCGGCAGTTGTTGGCTTTTGGTTTGGTTCTAAATTACCAAACTGTCTCTAGATGGTGCTACCATCTATCTTGTGTTGTCATAGCCAAATCGGACTTCCACCAAAATGGGTGGTCTTTTAATACTGTTACAAATTCTGTAAATAGTAATTATTTTTATAATTAATTTGTTGTAATTTGGCTAACTTTGGCGTTTATTCCATTATCTTTCATCTTAAATTATCTTAGTAATGTAACCTGTAAATAGTTTGTTGTAATAAATATACAACCCCCCTTACGTTCAAATGAAGTATATGGTCCCCCCAATTTCTGAATGATAAGATATGTGAATGGAATAAAAAGAAACTATGAGAAATTGTTAGAACTTTGTAGAAATTTCTGAATGGAATATTGTGGAAACTTTTCTAGGATTTATAAATAACCACGGCCGGCGGCGTGATTAGTTAGTCTCGTTTCAGTCGTTCCGCTGGAAGTGTGTTTTAGCCTTTGTGCTTTGTTTTTGCTTATTTTTGATGTAAATACATGTGTGACCGTTTAGTTATGGTGTTAATTGATATTTGCCTAATTGCTGTGGTTAATTAGAAGTTGCTTACGATATTTCTTGTACATTGTTGTAAATAAATCTGCTGTGTTTGCTCAAGATCTGTGTCATCATTTAAAGAATTTCTTGAACTGGCTGGATTCGTAACAATACGGATGCTGTACCTCTCTACCTTAAATTGAGTAGCTATGCTACTCAGGCTCGGGTACCAAGGTGTTAGTAACAACAAAACAAGCAGAAAAAAAAAGGTGATAAGAATGAGTAGAATGTTCTAGATTGATTCTTTGAGATAGGTGCGTGCTAATTATAGATGCAGGGATGAATACTAATGCTTGTGGCGTAGAAAGAATTAATTTAGATAAGATGTTCTAATGTGAAGTGAGAGAAAAACAGTATAGGGATGTGGGCTTAAGCTAAAATTTATTACCATGTAATGAATCAGAGCAAGTTGGGAAATATGAGCCACAAATGGAAAAACCTTAGCAATTCCAAACTCCGCTGCTGGCTCAAAAGGAAAAAAAAAGGTATTATGAATAAAATTCTAGGAACAGTCATTATTATTATTTGTTCTTGCCTTGGTTTGTAGAAATTGGAGTAAAGTTTTGTTTCCATTTTACTATTTATCATTTTAATTTCTATTTTATTTATTTTTTAAAGTTTTGCATACAATAACTTGTATTCAAGAGATTTTTAGTTAGTTATTGAAAATTTTCACTTCAAAGTATCATAGTATTCTCTTGTAAGTTTTATATATATATATTTTTTTACCATTCAGGTCTATGGGGAATTATGTTCTTTATCTCTTTTGCTGTTTTGCCATTTGTTTACTTTGCATATGAAGAACAGGATGAAGACGATCAAAATAATGGAAATGTAAGAAATTGATTTATTTGAAATGTGTACATAATTTGTATTTGGCAATGAATTTAGTAATTGGAGTGTATAAAGAATGTTGTGGAAAAAAATTATTTTTTCAAATGTTTGACTAATACAGAAATATTATTTGTATTTATTTTTGGGTTTGCTAGTAAAAAAAAATTACTGTACTTAAATGGTAAAATAGATTAAACAAATAACATGAATTAAAGCATTTGAAAATTAATGATAGATGCTGAATAATTAAGAGTTATAATGCAAAACTTACTTGAATGTTAGAAAAAAGAAACAAAGAAAAAAAACCATTTTTATCTTTTTAAAATTTCATTGTGATAGTTATGCGCTAAATGGCCCTAAAGATATTTTTTTCCGATGTCTCTCACTTTATACTTATTGATTGATTTACTTTTAAATATTTTTATTTAGGTATGGCTGCGTGCATTGGTATTCACCCTTGTTTTTCTGCTGGCTTTATCTGCACTATTGTTAATTGGGTAAGTAGTCTATTATTTTTTTTTTTAGGAAGAGGGGAGGGAAAATTAATTTATGCACTCTGGGAACCTAAGTGTAAATTATTCAGTCTCAAAAGTTAGTTAATTTTTAAAATCTAACAAATTGTACAATAAATACGTGTTGAGCAATCATGAATTGCTTATTATCCTCACTCAACCCATAAGTGTCTTGCTCATGACAAGAAAATTTCATTAAAGAAATAGCAATTAAAAAAGATACTGCAAAAATTTTCATTTGATTAACTAACGGCACAAGTCAAGTAGAGGAAGTGGTTCAAAAAACATTACACCTGTTTCAAGTGTTTTAAAACATCATGATTATGAAAAAAGGCAAAATCACGTTTTTCAAGAGGTGTCAAAATTGTTCTCATGAAAAATAGCCTATTTTTAATGCGCTGTAGCTCAAGTTTGTCCCGTTGCATTTTCTTTTCATTGGTACCATTAGAAAAAAGATATTCTTTCACACAGAAATATTTTACTCTCTTGTAATACTGTAGGGGCCCCTTAACTTCAAAATATTTTAGTGGCCCTGTGCAGCCGCACAGTGTGGCTACCCACTGAGCACGTCCCTGCCTACACCATGACTCCCATTCCAACCTTGTCCTGTGATGTTTCCGGGGTGAAAACTTGTTCTATGTTATCTCCAGGGCCCGATTAACCTCTGAAGTTAGGGGAAGCTCATACTCGTTTCAGGGCCCCCCTTGCTCATCGGGTCCCCCCCCCACACTTTTGCTCCATAAATTTTCCAAAATTATACACACTAAAGCAAAACTGATCAACGACACAAATATTATTCTCACTATGCACCCCGAGAAACCCATTACACATTATTTACAACAGTGCTCAGGCAAAATTCATATTAAAATCAATCTCGAGTGAAATAATGGGTTAAGCTTTTAGCAGTCTGGTTCATTTGTTTTAAAAAATTAATGCATACAAAAAATATTTCCACTAATTAGTCGCAAAGAAAATTTAAAGAGTTGGAAATGATCAGCCTTCTGCATTTCAGTTTAAACCTTCAACAACATTAATATTGCCATATTTATTGCTTTAAAGATCTTTGTTTATACTTATATAAATAACCAATAAATATTGTATATATAATGCAAAAAAACTCACAGATTACATAGGTTTTTTTCTTGTTTTTCGATTTGCAAAATCTTCAATAATGTTGTCAAAATTTAATCTATTGGTGACATCACTTTCGATAGCTAAAAGAGCAAGACCACTTAATTTGCTTTGTGAAAGTGATGACCTTAAACGATTCTTAATTCGCTTTAAGGCCGAAAAGGAACGCTCACCAGAGCAGTTTGTTATGGGTATTGATAGAATTATTCGTAAAGCAGTCTCTACATTTGGAAACGTATGTTCAATATTTAAGGATCTGATTATTTTAAGCCTATCAGCAAGTTTTAAATGACTCGTAAACTTGTGAAACTGCAGGAATTCATCAGCAAACTCTTCTTCAATGTCATCTGAATATGTACTTTGAAAAGCTGTGGCCCGTTCTCGAATTGTGTCTTCAGTCATAGACTTACTAAACATAAATCCAAATCTTGAGTCCAAGAAAGCATAAGCAGATTTTCTTTTATTTAATTCTGTAATGATAGAGTCACAAATTACATTGTGAACTTGATATAAAAAGCGTTCTCTATCAGAAAAAACAGCAGCAGCACTTGAACCTTCATCAAGCATTTTGCTTCTGGCAATTTTTCTCGCACAAAAAACTGTATACTCTCTTGTGCCAACTAAAATTTCTGCTTCATTTTCATATTCTGCAAAATTATTTCTCACCGTGCTCATGAAATCTATCAAGGATGAATACAATGACAAAATAGCAGTCATTTCGCAATCAACAGACTGAAGTGATTTGCTAACACTATGCATTCGCTGCAAGATGCTATTCCAAATGACCGTCATCAGTGCAGATTCAAATTTTTTTAAATTCAACATTAATGAGCTAGCTTCATGTCTAGTAGCAGCACTTTCATTATCATTCTCTGAGAGAAGAGATAAAGTACTCAAAATACTGTTGTAATTTTTTTTTAATGCTTTTACTGCATCTGCATTTGCAGACCATCTTGTGCCAGAGAGAGATTTTAAAGTTAAATTACCAGATATAGCAGTAAAGTTCTCTATCAGCATTTCCCAGCGATGAGCAGACGCAGAAAAAAAATTAAATAAAGTTTGCAGCAGTCCAAAGAAAGATACTGCTTGAGAGTTACACTCTGCCGCACTGGTCCCAACAAGATTTAAGGAGTGTGCAGAGCACGGCACAAAGTCTATCAAGGGAAAATCATTTTTCAAACGTGCTTGAAGGCCCAAATATTTGCCAGACATATTAGATGCATTATCATAGGACTGTCCCCGGCAATACTTCAACTCAATTTGGGCATTCTGCAGAAAATCAACAATAACTTCGTGCAAATGTTCAGATCTATGGCCGTGAATTGGGATAAATTTTAAAAATCGCTCTACACATTCACCATCATTATCCACATAGCGCAAGACTATGGCAAGTTGATCAACATGACTAATGTCAGGTGTTGAATCAACAATAATACCGAAGTATCTAGCTTTCTTTACTTCAGATATTATTTCTGCAAATACTTTATGTGACATAATTTCTATCAGTTCTGTCACAATGGTTGAAGATAAATAGTTAACATTACCTTTGCCTTTGTTCCCATGTGATTGTATATGCTCCGCTAAAAACGGATCATAAGAGCTTATTAATTCCACGAGTCCAAGAAAATTCCCATTCTGCAATGAGCCAAAAGTCTCATTGTCTCCAAAACATGCGAGTCCACGTTGAGAAATGAACTTAATAATGGAAACTACTCTGTGCAAAACTTTTTTCCAATAGTCACATTCAGACTTATACTGATTTACTAGATTACTGTCAATGCGATTTGCTGTAATGGATCGCTGAGAAAAGCAATGCACAGACTTCCTATGAAAATCGGAATTTTCATGAGATGATAATCTTTTTGCAATGTTTCTCCAGTCCGAATATCCATCTCTACATAAGGCTTGCTCACTTGAATTGACTTGGGCAACACCATAAAGTTTGCAAATGTAACAAAACACTGCTTTGCTGCTAGTAGAATAAACTAACCAGTCTCTTTTGACTACTTCTCCATTTTTCTTTTTGCGAAAAAAATTAGACGCATTGCACATTCTCTCATTTTTTCCAAAAATTCTTTTAGAGTTCTGCAGAGAATTCATATTTTGCTTTGCTTCATTGTACACAAAGTACTCTCTAAAATCATCAGTTATTGGCGAGGGCCACAATGCAGGATCGCCGTAATCAAATTCATGATTGTTGAATGTAGAACTTATATCAAGTTTGAAATCCATATTTTGTGATGGAATTGTACTATTTCTGATTGATTCAGTATCATAACTCTCCCTTGAATTTTCGGACATCGATCCGGAATTTTCTTCGTCAATTATCGAGCTAACATTTACTTCATTTGAAGATGTTGATTCAACATTCACTATGTTCGATATCGATCTGGAATTTTCTTCATTGTTCGATTCAAAACTTAATTTTGATCTGTCATTTTCACTGATCGATGTCGCTTCAGAATTTTCACTGGTTGATATCAATCCAGTATTTTCTTCATTGTTCGACACTTCATCCGATTTTTCAGAACTTAATCTTGATCTGTACTTTTCACTGGTTGATATCGATCCAGTATTTTCATCTTTTGAGTTTGATGCTAACTCACAATTTTCTTTTAGTATTTTAACGCTTTCATTTTGAATGATAAAGCTCTTCATCGCAAGAGAAAGCTTTTTATTGCTTTGCTCTAGTAAGGCTTTACGTTTTCGCTTTTTGGAACCTGACGGTTGAGCAGACATTGCTTTTTTCCCTCTCTGGACACGAAAGGAACAACTAATGTTTAGAAAGAAAACTCCGATAAATAAAGCAACATCTAACGTTTGTCACGTGCGGCCGACCTCCGACGATGACGAGTTTATCAAAACATAAGCTCATGCAAAGTTGAAGTTGAAGTTTCTTTTTTTGCCGCAGGTCAAAAAATGGATTGCTAGGTTTAACTTGTGTTTGACGATTACGACTGGTACAAACCGGTGCTTAACCGTGGATGCAATGACTTCAGCTAATGCTAAAGCATTGGGGGGGTGACGTCATTATTTTAACCGGTAAGCTACCGATAACTCTTCGCATATTGTATTGCACAAATTTTTCTAATAAAAAAATATAAATAAAGAAATAGAGAAAAATGCATTTATAAACAAACTGGAATTTTTAATCAGTTTTTTAGTCATTTTCGGGCCCCTGAAAATTTGGAGGGGAAGCTCAAGCTTCCCGAGCCTTTCGGGTAATCAGGCCCTGGTTATCTCTATATGCTTATCCAACGAGAATATTGTTCAGACTAAAATGGGACTTCTCACTGAACATCACAATGCCCAGTAGGGTATGTCATTTTTTTTTTTTGAATATTGACTTGCCCAATTAGGATGCACTGTATTTGCCCCCTAGAAATTCATTTCTAATGTTATTGTTGAAAAATATTAAGGTTTAACTACCAGAAAATGAGTTACAAAGTTTGAAAAAAAAAGGTAAAAAATAGTCAGTTTCCAAAAATTTTTACGAAAATACAATGTTTAAAATTCTTGTTCTGATGCCATTCAAATGCTTCTTTTTAACACTCTGTACACATGTCTTTATGATTAACTACATTCCTTTAAAGTTTTTAATTTGCGAATAAGCAGTAGGGAAGGTGGGGACCTCGGACCTATTTTTACTTTTCAATTTTTAATTTCATAATTATTTACCAAATCTAAATACAAATACTTTTGGTTAAAACTTTATGATTTTTTACACAACATATAATTGTCTTAAAAATTTTATTTAAGTTATTTCAATTACATATTTAAGAAAAAACAGAAGAATGCAATTAGTACCGAGGTACACCACCGGTGGTGTACCTTGGGTCTTGGGATGGTGTACCTTGGACCAATAATTAACAGGTAAAGAAAACATGTTTTCAGTAAGAACATCACTATTTATCAATCAATAAACCACACATAATTTTAGAAATACATTTTTTATTTGTTTCAAAGATAGATAAAAATTCAGATCTTATTATCTTATTACGGTTCACTTTTTTAATAAAACTACAAGACGCTCTAGCTTCTGAAAACCATACTAAAAATTATTTTTTTAAGCTACACTTATTTCTAACTAAGATTATAATCGGATAAGTCAATTCCAAACGGTTTCTCAAGCTGCCTTTCAGATCCAGCAGTTAGTATATGGTGTGGTAGCTTGAATATGATATCCTTTTTGTCAACTTCATAAAGGCTAGGTTCTTCTCTGGTAAACTTCTGACAGTATGGATCTTTTTTTCAGACATTTAACTTCATATCTATCATCACCAATAGAAATAATCTCCGCAAGAAAATATTTGATAGTTTTCTTGCTAGCGAATTTCACCAATACAAAAACACCCATCTGAATATTGATGTTATCTGGATCTTCTAGCTCATTAAAATGATGGTCTGAAATATCAATGTCCTCATATAAATCTTCAGTATTCTCAAGTTCAGACTCTGAGGAATAATAAAGTTTTCTTTTAGCTGGCTTGGTAGGGGGTTTTAATGTCTTAGTTTGCTTTACTTTTTTTATTGCCATTTTAGCCTTTTCTATTTCAAGACGCTCTTTCTCTTGTGCTTCGGTCAAAATAATTTGGTAAAGACTTTCTTTTAGATTTCCCGCTATGAAATTGTTTTCTCGGTAGTGCCTTTGGATATGGCCTTATTTCTTCAGAAGTGACAAGGCTTGGCAGAGAAATACTAGCTTCAGACGTTGACACATCAGTAAAATCATTTTGTGCGTTATTTTCTTGTTGCTTTTGCATTGAGAGATCAGTGACATTTGATAGGAGGAAATCAAAATCTTGAGAAATAATTTCATTCAGTATATGTAAACCAGTGACCTTAAAGCCTTTGATTATATTTGATAATGTGAAGGCCAGTGTAAATGCTCGTCCAACTGTTCCAACAAACTGGAGAACATGAAATTTTAGGAGTTGTAATAACTATGCAGAAGTGTGTACCTTGGACCAGTCCAAGGTACACCACTTGTATTAGGTTCCAGGTACACTACTTGGTTATAAAAGCTGACCATTATGTTACAATTAGGCCTAACTTTGTTTCACGCACATAGTGTTATAGCTAGAACATGACTGTATAAGGTATAACCTTCATTTCAGAATAAACAATATATGATTCATAATAAAAAACACATAAAAGTATCTGGAAAAACTTACTTTTGAATGGTATATTTTTTTAAAAAATAATACTTCAATCAAATGAGCTTTCAACAAAACTGAAAGGTATGCACTGAGACGTCTAGTGTCATACTTTAACTACACATATTTCTATTCAAATATTTTAATAAGCAGAGCTATAATCAGCCTAGGTCCAAGGTACACATATGTCCGAGGTACACCACTTACCCCTACATTTTCGTGAAATTAACCAAAATTTGATTTTTGCAACTTTTCTTGTACATTGCAGTGTTTCATCAGAAAAAAGTCTGAAATATTTGTTTCTGAATAAATGTGCACTATGCATAATATTTCCTGTTGAAACCAATGACTGGTCCATTGACACCATTGTCTTCGTTACGCAGCACGCCGATCTACGGGGGTGTTTTGAAGCCACCTGCATCTTGGGCAGCGACACTATTTTACTCCCCCAAGATAATCTTTGACCAGCAGGCTCGAATTGGTAATTTCTCTCATCCTTCCCAAGCTTTTAATGCCAGCTGTATTTTCCGACAAAAGACAGTATGGCATTTCCTTTGTGTTTTGTCAAAGGGAGGGTTGATTTCCACTGAAAAACTGGAGAGCGAAACACACTAGTGATTTTAAACTTTGGAGAAGTTGGACTTAACTTTTGACTCTCCTGAAATCTACTGTCATCAAATTCTTTTGTGATCATAAAATATCTTGTGAGGTATTGCCACAAAGTATTTAAATATATTTCGTAAAAATTTACCCCTGATAAAGTTGCTGCTCAGCGGAACCCTCATCTGCGGCACTTCAGTATGCTACACTATAAATTTCAAACTTCAGGTACTCAAGACACCAAGAAAACTTCATATATTATTTTTATAATTATTTATAGTCACAATGGCATCTTCTGCTGCCAAAAAAAAAAAGACATGCTTAAGCACTAAGTTGAGTGAGTATCTAGGAGGCCCCAAAAATTTCCTATCAACTGAGTTTCCAACTTTATGTGACTGCTTGCAGAGATACCTCGAGCAAGATGAATTGCTCATGAGCGATCACAACCTGCGTGTATGTTTTCAGGAAAGCACATTTCGCAGAAAAAGTTTGCTTGGTCTAAATGACTTTACAAAATGTGTCTGCTCGCTCTTTCCATGATGTTTTAGTGCCATGCCATAGAGTAAAATAAGATAAGTGTAACTTGCCTAATCAGACACACGTCAGCTACATTTTATTTTCTTATATTAATGTCTAATTCCTATTTTCGTAGGTAAAAATGGCAGCAATATTGTAAGGATTTAAAATTGGTCCAGATTTAAGTTCTATTTCAAACTT
This sequence comes from Uloborus diversus, assembly GCF_026930045.1. Taxonomy (NCBI): domain Eukaryota; kingdom Metazoa; phylum Arthropoda; class Arachnida; order Araneae; family Uloboridae; genus Uloborus; species Uloborus diversus. Next base: position 92,870,876 of record NC_072738.1, read on the forward strand.
TCAAAACCTGATACTTGCTGTAAGTGTTGTACATGATATCTCACACTGATGCAGGTAGAGAGAGCGTGTAATTAAGTTTGTTGCTCTAGACAGAGTATTCCTTTGAGAACATCAAAATTTTAAGTTAGAGAGACACAGTCGCCATGTGAGATGGGAATGAGTCAACTGACTATATTACAGTTATTATTTTAAGTTATGTAAAACATTAAAAATGGAAGGTTGCAAAACCTATTAACTTGAGACATTCCAAGTTAATTAATTTTTTCGCTTTTTGAACCACTTAAAATTTCTTCAAGAATGTAGGCGCAGGAAAGTTATTCCAAATTTTATTTCTTTGAAATGTAACTTACCACGTTCTGTAAAAATTGATAAAGTTATTTTTCGGTCAAAATTGGCTCTATTTAGAGTTTCGATCCAAGAAACTAGGAAACGCCTCTCGTTTATTGAACGTGAGCTCTATGATTTGCATCTCTCTATTTCAAATTCTATTTCTGATTTTGAATATGTTGATAGAACTTCTTGGTCTAGAACCCTTCGTTCTTCGGAGAATCATCAAGTTGTTTTGAAAAAGAAATTAGCTAAACTTTGTAGAAATTCGAAAGTTTCCCTTCGGAAAATTTACCAGTGGTAAATAAAAATGTTGTCGTTAATATTTCAAGTGTTCCTTTAAACAGTTCTCAAATTAATGCTCTAAAATGCAATGATAATTTTGCTCTGGCCAGCAAACCTTCTTTTTCTAAGCTTATTGCTCTTATTGAGAAAGCTTTTAAATTTAGTGCCTTATCATCCAATCAAAAAGATTGCGTTAGGCATCTTATTGCTTCTAATGTGGTCTTTAATTCTAGAATTTCCAATCCCGTCTTTACTAATACTGTTAGTCGTACTGTAAAGAGTTTAATTTCTAATTCAGATATTGTTGTTACCAAAGCTGACAAGGGTGGTCAAATTGTTGTTCTTGACAAATCATCTTATGTTGACAAAACTAATGATTTGATTTCTTCTGGTCCATACTTAGAAATTTCTAAAGATCCTAGTGAAAATGAGTTAAAGGCTATTTCTTCTGCTGTCAAGTCTGTTCAGTCTATTCCATTAAATGTTAAATGCTCTGTTATTCCTTCTATTGCTAATTGCGCTAGATTTTATGCTTTATCTAAGGTACATAAAGCTGGCATTCCTTTCAGGCTGATTGTTTCCAATATTGGTACGGCTTCTTATAAACTTGGAAAATATTTAGTCTCTGTGTTTTCTCCTCTTATGAGTCATAATGTATTCACTGTAAAAAACTCAATCGATTTTGTCAAAAAAATTCAGAATTGCGTTCCAAATAATTCTTTTATGGCTTCTTTTGATGTGAACTCATTATTTACGAACGTTCCAGTCGAGGGTTCATTGTTATGCCTTCAGAGTCGACTCTGAATTTCATTTTACCTCTAAGGAAATTGAGGATTTAGTTTTCCTTACTCATACTTGTCTAAAGCAATGTTCCTTTGTTTTTAATGGTAAATTTTATGCAATGTCGGATGGTTTGGCAATGGGAAACCCACTTAGCCCCATCCTTAGTGATATTTACATGCATTACTTTGAGCTCAAGCTGTTTCAGAAACTACAGTTTCAATTCTATGTTCGCTATGTTGATGACTGTTTTGTTCTTATGAATCACGATCAACTAAGCATTGATGATGTTTTATCTATTTTAAATTCCATTGATCCTCATATTCAATTCTCTTGTGAAAACGAACATAATAATTGCCTTCCATTTCTGGATGTTCTCGTTTCTCGAACTGAGTCCGGTTTTGAAATTACGGTTTATCGCAAACCTTTTGCTGCTTCATTACCCCCACATAGATTATCGTCTCACCCTCCTAATCAAAAATATTCAGCTTTCAACACATTTGTTTATCGTGCAATGAATATTTGTTCTTTACCTGAGCTTCTTAATGCGGAACTTAACTATTTAAGAGCTGTGGCTGTTGATAGAGACTATCCGCCCACCTTAGTTGATTCCATTTATAAACTTTGCAAAAAATCTCAAAATATTGTTCTTAATAGAACTTTTAACTCTAAGAATTTAGTTGTTCTGCCTTTCTTCCCTCGTATTAGTTTTCAGGTTGCTAAGATTCTGAAGCGATTCCAATTCCAAGTGGTATTTTCTCCTATTAATAAACTTTCTTTCTCTTCTCTTAAAGATTCTATTCATCCTCTTAATTGTTGTGGGATCTATAAAATTGTTTGCAATTGCGGACTCGGATACATCGGACAGACTCGCCGTTCTTTGAAATTTCGGTTAAAAGAACATCAAAGCTATGTGAGAAAACAACAGCCGAATAAATCCAGTATTGCCCAACACTGTTGGGAATCGAATCACTCTTTTGATTTTAACTCTTATCAAATCATCCAAAAATGTCCCAATTCGTTAGATCTTGATTTTTAGGAATCTTTCCACATCCTGAGGAAAACCGTTCTAATTTAGTTAACGATCTTACTGCAATTCCCTATTTTTCTTCTGTGTGGACTTCTTTAATAAAATTGGTTTAGTTTTTCTATTATTTTTATGGAAACGTTGTACATTTCTTACTTTTATTGTTTTCATTTTTTGCTTTCTTATTTCGTTTTTGTGATTAACTAATTCCAATATGTTTATCCTTCACTTTGTTTTTTCCTACATTTCTCCATTTTTATACATTGCTTCCATACATAGTTTTTACCGCTGGTAAATTTATTACTAATTTATTCAGAGTGGTTTCATTTTTGGACTTTTCGCATTGTTTATGGGTTTTCTTGGAAAATTTATTACTTAACGGTTTTTTTCCTGATGGAATTTTATAATAAATTTTGCCTCCAGGTGTCATTTTATCTTTTCTGTTTTGTTTAATTTCGATTTTTTGATATTTATACTATCTCCTGTTCCACCGTGTTGCTTTTTTCGGATGACTTTTCATCCAGAAGCTCACACCTCTTTGCATTGAAAAAGGTGTTCCTTGTAACACCGAAACACGTGTCTGCAATTTTCTGCAATTTTTGTGCTTTATGACGTTGGATTATTGATTTTTTGAATACTTTTAGTGTTGATTGCATTTAAAATATCCCCTGGTGGTTATAAGTTGTCAATTTCATTGCTTCATTCTAATCATTTTCATTTGCTTGGAACCAAGGTTCACAAATTTAATGATTATAGTTAATCTTTAAAGAAATTTCATTTTGGGCAGTTTTTTAGACTTTTCATTCAGACCGAATTCATGATTATATGAAAATTCGTTCAAGTATAAAAGATCAATTTATGGTTAAAAACATAAACATGTTTGGATACTTTTTTATTCCAAAAACCAGCCTATATGAATTCCTGAGCATCAATTTACCTCTGTGCCAAATTTGGAAGAAATCCGATAAAAACTGGAGATTTGTATAAGGAACATACACACACACCCACAAACATACATCCATTTTTATATATATAGATGGTCAAGTACTTATGAAATAAAATTTTTTGCATTGGTCTTCCACAACAATAAATAATTAAAAAGAATCAAATAAACAGTGCTTTTCATATTAATTAATAACCTGTAAAACTAGCAAGGAACATAATTTTATTTATACAAGCTATTCATCAAGCTCATCACCGCTCACGTCTAACTCGCCAAAATAATTTTCGCTTTCGTTGCTGAATTCATCTTTAGAATGTCTTATGCTTGACTCAGCATCATTGTCAGTTGAATAATCATCATCACTCTAAATGTCGGTACTATTATTAGCTGTCTCGGTAAAATCATCAATATCTGTAATAGAAAACAATTAATAAAAAAATAATAATTTTATTAAAAGCCAAGTCTGGTTGAAAAAAAAATGATTACCTGAGGCAGCAGGCTGTGCTTCGATGTAACATCTTTTATTGTTTGTGGTAATTATACTTGGCTTTTAATAAAATTCTTTCTTTTTTTAATTAATTTTTTACTATTACAGATATTAATGATTTTACCGAGACAGCTAATAATAGTACCGATATTCACAGTGATGATGATTATTCAACTGGCAATGATGCTGAGTTGAGCATAAGACATTCTGAAGATGAATTCAGCAACGAAAGCGAAAATGAAAATTATTTTGGCGAGTCAGACCTGAGCGATGATGAACTTGATGAATAGTTCGTTTAAATAAAATTGTATTCCTTGCTACAGTTTTACAGGTTATTAATTAATATGTAAAGTACTGTTTATTTGATGATTGTTTGATTATTTTTAATATATTATTGTTATGTAATATTGATGAAAAAAATTTTATTCCATAAGTACTTGACCATAAAAAATAAATAAAAATAAACAAAAGCATAATTTTAATGGTCAAGACATTATTAACCAAAAATCAGTTTCACTATAATTTTGTACATAATTTTAATTCTAATGAAATAGTGTTTAGTTTCGTTTAAATGTTAAAAATAAAAAAAAATGTTTTAAATATGTTTAAATCATTCATACTTTTCCAACTACCTTATAATTTAAGCAACATCTACCAAAGACTATGCAACCTCTTAACCATGATAGACTAGAAATTTTAATGAAAATAGGATCTAAACTATTTATAAGAAAAACAGCTTTATTTATTTAAATTTCATGACGATAAGCAAACTTTTTTGAGCGAGTGCTAGCGGCCCGATAAACGGTACATCAAGTTACATGGTCGACATTTTGTGGCATCTATCGGGGCTTTGCAACATAAAGCAACTGGTAGACTTATTGTTTTACATTTTATACATTATAAACAATTATAAAAAAAAAATTGAGACTTGTATATTTAAGTCAAAATTGGCTGATTTTTTTGCACCTTGTGTGGATGGTAGACATGGCACAGCAACGCTTTGGACGCGGTAGACATATATTTTTCGCTATGTTTATATGTGTGATAATGCATATCACATTTTTCTACCCATTTATATTTTTCCCATGTTTTCGGTCATTTTAATCGTTTTTTCCCCCATTTAGTTGTTTTGTATTTTCTTGTGCATTCCACGTTTTCCCCGCGTTCCCCGTTAAATTTCGCGCACTTTATGATATCAAATATGTGACTTATTCACTTTTCCCATCGTTTAGCTTTTTGACAATTTTTCAAGCGTCAATCTGATTTTTTTCCATCTTCTTGTCGGCCATTAAAATGGTGTAGCGTCCCCTTCCCTTCATTGTTTGGGCGCCAAACGCACTCATTGATTCCCGCGCATCGCCGCGTACCCGGATCCGATCTTTTATTCGCTGATTCATTTTTTCCACCCCACTTCACTCTGCTTGCTGCTTCCAGTTCGATCGGACGTGCTTCTCGCGGCTCCGTTTCTCTCCAATGATGGCGAAAATGATGGAATTGTGCACGGCATTCGTTGACGGCCGTGGCTCTCCGCCTGATGATTGAAGACCGCAAAATGTGGTGAAAATTTCCTTTTTAATTCCTAAATACAGTGGCTCCCAAAAGTGTTCGTACACTTTGAAATTTTTTAGTAAAACCAAAATAACTCAAAACTGAATTCAAATATGGAGTCCAATATTTTTTCCCATCATTCCTATGTCATTCTAAATACAACCCATTGGTTTTTCCATAATATTAACGGATCTCCTTTTTGAAATGGGTCAGAAAACGAAGAGACAGAGAAATAACATGCCACAAAAGTCATCGTACACTCAAATATTTTCGAATAAATTCATGATTAAAATTATCATATGCCATTTTATTAGTATTTTTGCATTGTGTTGACCCTTATAAGTCATTTGGCTTTAATTTTTTGCTTATTTATTTCTTAATATTGTGCTTATTGCTAGAAAATCGCTGGTATTCGTAAAAAACCGCAAACACCATTCAAAATCCGAATTTTTTTCCCACAGTTGCGATAAATTGGTTTGAAATGACTCGAAATTAGTTAATTTATTTGTTTGTATAGTAGAGTGCTTGATAAAATGCTTTAAACAAAGGAATCGGACAGAAAACATGGTAAGAAAAGGTCAACCGCAAAGTTGACAAAACGTGATCGGAGATTTAAAGTTGAAAAAATTATTTAAAAAAAAAACACATTTGAGTGCTGTAAAAGTTTCTACAGAGTTAAAAGAAAAATTTTACGTTTAATTTTCACCTAAAAATTTTCGCCCAAGTTCTCTGATTAGCTGAATTAAATGGGACCTCTTCAACAAGAAATTTTCTTGTTCGCACGAAAAACACAAAGCTTACGCTTTTCATCACAAAATCAAGGATAAATAAGCTAAAAACTTTTTAGAATTACGTCTTATTTACAGATAAAAATGAATTTAACATTTTTGGTTAAATTGTTGCATAATTGTAAGTAGAAGAAAAAATTAGGAACTTAATCTTAAGAACTTAGTTGGATCAGTTAATCACGACGGTGGAGGTGTTCTAGTGTGAGGGTGCATATCAGCATCAGGACTTGGTAGTTTGGAATTTTTTGATGAAATAATGAATCATACTGTTCCTTTAAATATTTTAAAAACCAATTTTGAACTCTTAACCAAAAATTTGGTTATTGGAAACAACTTTGTTTTTTATCAAGATAACAATATGAAGCACTCGGTTTTCAACGTTTGCGTCTAGTGCCTCAAAAATCGTCCTAAAATTCAGAAAATACCCCCACAATCTCCTGATTTGAACTTAATGTAACGTATTTAGAGATATCTATAGGCTAGATTACAAAAATACGGCTTTAAAACGAAAATAGAGCTAGAAACAGTAAGACTCGAAGTGTGGTTGAACACTTACTCAGAAATTACGTAAAAAAAAGAAAGAAAATGAATGAAATCTATTCCCAGACGTTTAAAAGGTGTTATGAATACTGTATGATATTCTACTAATTAATAATTTAATAAAAAGTTAGATTATTCAATAATATATAGACATTTTATAAAGTGTACGAAGACTTTTGCGACATAGAATTTCCGGCACTTTTTGGTTTTTGATTTTTTTAAAATTAAGTTTTAAAATTTTTAAAAAACTTTTTATGTAGTTTTGTTAAAAAATAATCATAGATCTTATAATTAAATACCTATTCCGAAATATTGATTCTAACCAATGGATTGGGACCTATTTCGTTGAATGTCGTAGGTGTACGAAGAATTTTGGGAGCCACTGTATATATATAACCAAGAAAATTAAAGATGAGCTTCAGTGCAACTTGTGATAGTTGCATAGGAAATGCTTCACCTGCGTGAATGATGGCGTCCGATGGCGGCACGCAGAATGTACCGGAATCGAGCCCTTAATTAACGACCCTTTTTGATGATCAACATAGCTTGTGGTGACGATATGGTGCCGCAATTACCCCGAAATTACCCCGATCCTTTTTTAATTGTGTGATGATCTCAACATTGTCACCATTGAGATTACCAACTTGTGCGCCATTTTTTTCAACATGGCGTGGCCTGCAACTGACATCCTTGATTATGATCCATCCCTGAATTATACCCCACCATCTTCAAAGTGAACTGTCCGTCCTCCGTCCATTTTAATTTGAATATTTCACCACCATCCGAATGAACTCCCCGTTTTTTGATCTTTAACGAACTTTGCAAACTCCAGCTCCACTTTTTTTTGAACTCTTAAGTATGTGTTCCGCGCATTTGTGTTTTTTTACCTAGTGAAAAATGTTTTTTTCTGGTGATCACCATGCAAAATTCCTGTCATCTTGTCTGCTCTGAAGTTTAACATGAAATAAAGAACGTACGGTTATGAATTTGTTTTTCCTGTCGTCTACACACACTCCACACGGGGTAAGTCTTTTAAATTTTGTTCTTTGGCATTCAAGGCAGTCGTTGATCTGAGGTTATGCGCGGCTGCGATGCTTCCACTTCCACGGCCTAGAGTTGTTACCTTTTTAGTTTTTGAATGACTCTTCAAAATTAATCGCGCGCATCACGACAATACGTAATCAATAAAATTACCGAGTTTCAGCCTTACACACACATATATATATATATATATATATATATATATATATTGGACAATTTAACAATTTTTTGCAACATATTGCAAATTTTTTTATTAATTTTTACAACAATAACTTTTTGGTAGACTCACATTTTCTTCTTTTATGTAAACTAATGTAATATTTTTTAAAAACTGGCTTTATATAAATAATGTATTAAAAACTGTCGCTATCTCCCCTACTATTCTTCGAGAACAAATAAAGACTTCCTAAAAGTGTTCCGAATTTGATGTAAAAATAACTGTATCAGTGGCTGATTGCAGTATTGTGTTTGGGCACCTATATGAAAGTTTGACATACGGTACATAAACTTTTCCATGTATTCAAATTGCTGTAATTATTTGGTATTTCACTTGAAGTTGATTAAATATGTTTTGTTTCACATATACCGTACTTTTTACTTATTAAATAAATAAGTTAATTGATGATGATGATTGTAGCCATTAAATAAAATGCCACAAGCATATACTTAACATGAGCATCATCGAGCATTTTTAACTATCAGAAAGGAACATCTCATGTGTAAGTACATTAGATCCCAAATGTGCAAATCAACACTCAAAAAAAAAAAAAAAAAAAAAAAAAAAATCCATGAATACATGACATACTCTAGGTGCATAGTGAACATTTATTTCAAAATAAATATTGCAGGACTTTTTCGGACAAAAGACTGCAATGACAAGAAAAGCTGAAAAAATCAAATTTTGGTTAATTTTACAAAAATGTACTGCTTATTCACGAACTAAAAACTTTAAAGAAATGTAGTTAATCATAAAGGCATGTGTAAAGAGTGTTAAAAGGAAGCGTTTGAATGGTATCAGAACAAGAATTTTAAACATTTTATTTTCATAAATTTTTTTGAAATTGATCATTTTTACCTTTTTTTCAAACTTTGTAGCTTGTTTCCCGGTAGCTAAACCTTAATATTTTTCAAAAATAATATTAGAAATGAATTTCTAGAGGCAAATACTGTGCATCCTAATTGCGCAAGTCAATATTCAAAAAAAAAATTTTTATGACATACCCTAATGCCCAGTATGCCAAACTCAAGTTCTGGTATTTAAGACCGCAGTTTCAATGAGTGTATGTTTGTCCTGGCATTAGTGGAATGCAATTTGCTGGTTGTCTGGCATACAGAAGGCAACAATGTTGGGTCTGGTGTAAACAGTTTTTCTCAAAACTTGTACTCCTGTACAGAGTGCAGATCTTGTACAGCCCACAGCCCAGAAAACTGAGAATGTTTTTCACAGAATATTCTGTATTATTAAAGAAAAGAAACGAATGTGCCTTGTGAAAATGAAGTAATTTTAATTGGAAAAAATATAGAATGTTGAGGGGAAAAACCTTAATTTCTTCTAAAGAGAACCTCAAAATAAAATTTTTTGATGGGTGCAGTTTATTGATTAGTTAATCATGTCCCACACTGCCCACTGCCTATTTCTTTTATCCCCCCCCACCTCCTCTCTTATTTTTTCTTTTTTTGTAAATGGTCCTGCCAAAACCATTAAAGAGTACTTCAAATCTTGTTCCTATGACTTCAATTTCTTAAATTTCTACCAAACACCTCATCACCTAACAACATACAAAATCATTTAAGGCTACCTTTTCAGAGCAACGTTGAGCCGCTAACTTTACCAAATATGGTCTACAGTCGCATTTTTAAGACTTCAATTTTGAAAATTTCCAGACAAAGACCTTGAATCATCTTCCTCTAATATTATCCAAATTGTCAAAAATTGGAATTTCTAAACGGGGATTGGTTGAGGTGCTTCGTTTTCTTTAGTTTCAATCCTCTTTAAATATAGTGAGCTGATACTCCCATATGAAATCTGCAAATGAAAAAGCTATAATTCCGAAAGAAATTAAGGTGGAGAGCTTTAAACCCCTACTTTTAGTATCGCAGAATATCGCTTATAAACTTTGTTTTTTAGAACTGCTATTTCAAAATGTTTTTTGGAGAGCCCCAGAGCCTGCTTTCCTGTAACATAATCATTCTCTTTTTCAAAAAAAGCTCATATGCCCCATTCCTTACCCTAACATCAGCAAATATTGCCTAGAATTGCAGTTTTAAGTCTTCAGTTTCTAAAAATTTCCTTAGAAGAGCCCCCGAAACTTTCCTTCCCATGACGTCACCAGAGTCCGTCTAAACTGCGCTCTTAGGACTATAACTTCAAAAATTTCTTCAGGGGAGTACCCTCGGAACCTGTTATCGAGTAGGAAAAATCTTAACTGTGCCCCCTAAAAACATTTTCTGCTTGCGCCACTGCTCCTTTAGCGGCTGTGAGAGCTGAACTCAGTTCTCTGTAACAATTGAATCTCCAGCAGCACAGAGTTATGCTAAATATTAGTCTTACCAAATGGTTATTATTCTCGACGACCTTGTACTGCTTGTTTAATAACATCTCCCATTCTTTGCAATATCCGCCAGAATCTTATGATCACATACTGAGGCACATCTAGCACTCGAGACACTTGGTTTGCCATTGTCCAGGTTCCAGCATTTGAATATTTGTTCCATTCAGAGACATGTCTAGTTGGTGTCTTTGGTCCATCATTTGCTCATTTTGATTATTTAACCTTGCGTTTATCGCAACATCTGCACAGAAACTAGTACTTCTCCTTATGCTAAGTGAGTCCGTTTTGTACTCATTCTCAGGTTCACAGTTTTGTAGATGCCGACATCGACTGCAATGTTTTACATCTGCACAATGTTTTATCTTCAAATAATGATTCACCAGAAGTAAGTTTGAACAGTTTGATCACTACAGTGTAAATAGCCAAATTAGTGAAATGTTTTTTGAGTTCATTAAATTCACAATTTTGAGACTTGAAAAATCATCCACTCTTCTTGCTACAGAAATGTATTTTTTCATCTATTTTCTCTTTTTCAGAGCATTTCTCCCTTTTGTTCCTGCCCCTGCTAAAAATTCAACAACCTGGCAGGAAATAGATTTTATTGTCGATTCACTTTCTGAAAATAGTAAGTACTTTGCTTTTTTTTTTTTTTTAGCTGAAACTGATTTCATCTCCAAAGCTATTTAATTAATGCAGATAATAAACTGAAAGCATGCAAAAAAAAGTTGACTTTCCTACTAACCAAGTCAAATGTTATCTCATCTATTATGTAAGTTTTTAGAAGTCCTGACTGTCCAAAGTTGATTTTATTTATGTGTTCATTCATGTTTCATAAATCTTTACTCATTATCTTGAGCTAATTTCAATCATAAAGACATTATTTGATAACTAATCCCTATTTTTTTATTTTTAAAGCATTATTTTTAAGCCTGAGTATGTTAGTAAAAAGGTTTCTTTGAAATCACAGATACATTTTTTTCTCCTTAAAAATTTGGTAGAAAATGCCAGTGGCATACCTAAGGGTTAGCAGAAGGGATTCCCACACTGGGCCTGGGCCTGATCAAGCCAAAGTGATTCCTGATAAAATTTGGTGCTCCTCTCACAAGGACAGATACAAGGGAGGGGCAATGGGGGCGATCGCCTCCTCCTTGAGTTGAGATACAGAACTCTTCCATGGCATATTTTTGATACTGAAGTTGAAAATTGTTTTAGCCTATCTTCAATAGTTTGACGAAGTACTTGCTGTATGGGAAATGAAATTGTAGCACGTATCTTAACACTTTAGTTATAGGGATCCGAACTTTGTATAGGAAGTATTTCAAAGTTCCAAAAACTCAATTTTTGATTATATTAAATAGGATTCAAGGGCTCTTCAAGGAAATTTTCGAAAGTTGAAGCCCCCCCCCCCCCAAAAAAAAAGAGAAACTATTATGGGACACCTTTGATGATGTTAAGGTAAGGGATGGGGTTTGCTACACTCCTCCGCAATTTTGTAGAAAAGGAAGTCCCCCCCCCCCTTCCCAAAATAACTGAAGTGAGATGATCTTTCATGGTGTTTGGAAAGGGAGCAGAGGTTTGCCAATTTATAAAAGGGTAAGGGTGTGAAATCAATCGCCCCCTCCTTGAATAGTTTCTGGATCTGTCCTTGTCCTCTCATGAGGAAAACTGCATATTTTCAAAGCAGTAGTTTCCAGAAACTGGAAGAAAGAAAGAAATTTACCATATTTTGGAGGCCCTAAAATTATGGTGCCCAGATCAATGGACCAGCATGACCGTGCATTAATCAAGCCCTGTTCTCGCCAGGGGAGCAACAGCAAGAGGGCAGCAATTAGCCTAGATTACAGTGAAACTTTGATAACACAAAGTTGCTGGGAAGGCGAAAAAAATTTGAGTTATCAAAAATTCGGCCTGTTACTATTATACACAACTACACACACACAAAAATACATACACAGCTACACACACATAAATACATACACCTACACACACATACACACACTCAAACACATACATACACACACATGCATACATACAGACACCTACACATACATACAGACACCTACACATACATACAGACACCTACACATACATACAGACACCTACACACACAATCAAATACATACACAACTACACACACACACACAAATACATACACAACTACACACACGCACAAATACATACACCTACACACATACACACACTCAAACACATACATACACACACTCAAACACATACATACACGCACTCAAACACATACATACACACACTCAAACACATACATACACACACATGCATACATACAGACACCTACACACACACACTCAAACACATACATACACACATGCATACATACAGACACCTACACATACATACAGACACCTACACATACATACAGACACCTACACATACATACAGACACCTACACATACATACACCTACACATACATACAGACACCTACACACACATACAGACACCTACACACACACACATCTAACTACTCACTCATCACACTCATGGCAACACATAGACACAAACACATATGCCTACACACACATACACATTCCCCACCACTACAAACACTCATACACAGAACTACCCACACCTGCACACAGACACAAGCACACATGCCTACACATACATACACATACACCCTACACACAAACACACATACCCCCTACACACTTTAACACATGCCTACATACACACATGCACTCGTGATTGCGAAAAACATAATTTGAATTCCAGAGGTCGAAATTCAAATTAATTTTTTTTTTTGCTGTTTAATGCTTTGTAGCATGAAATTTCAAGAAAACATTCGTTAGCAAAATGGAGAATTTAGGCAGTTTTAAAACCTGTAGAAATGGAAACAGAAGCAGTAAAATTTGCAAATGCATGGCTTTTTTAAAAAATAATTTAAGATCCCTATTAAAATTTTGAAGCAGTCTTTTGTTCAAAATATTACAATTATATCTTGCCTGCCTTGAAGAATAATGACTTATAAAGCGTAGCAGTGAGAGAGACACCAATGCAATAATTGCCACCATGTTATTATTTTTGTATTTTTTTACATTCTAAATCATTTTTAGCTTTTTATTTTTGGACACAGGGGAAAAAAAGGTGTTTGTGCTATTACTACAGTAAATTTCTTTTCTGATCTTTGTGAAAAACGTCTTAAAAACTTTCTTAACACTCTAAACACACCTGGGTCATTCCATACGAAATGAGCAAAATTCGCAAAAAAGTGGTGGCCACATGATAACAGATTTTTATGAAATTTGGTATACAGGTTCCTTTTATGCCTACATAAAAATATCTGAAATATTTTTGCTTAAAATTTTTTATTTGAATAGTTACATGCGATTGAAAATTGGTCACATTGAACAGCATTCTCATAAATGCTAAATGTTGCACTTTTGAAGGCTTGTATCTTATTAACTATTTAATGAAAACATAAAAGTTATATGTTGTTGCAATCTATGGAGTAGGGTAATTAATCTGATATCAGTAAAATTTTAAAGTTATTATAGTTAACTTTTAACTGAGTTTCAAAAACTGAAAATATTTCAATTTTCTCATAATTAAGCATTTTATTTTTTAATCTCAATCTTTAAGGAATGCATTAGCTTTGATGAAATTAATACCCAATAATGTGCTAAATATCATAAAAGAAATACCTTACTTTTGAAGTTGTGTTTTAACTCCTTTGTCTTCAAAATCAGTTTTAAACTAAGTGACATTTTGTAAAATGATTTTCCCCTTCACATACACAAAAAAATTCAAATGAGGGAAAATTCAGACAACTTTAAAATTTTACAAGAATATAGAGCTGTGTTTCTACTATTTGCTTGAAGAAACTCGAAATTGGTTTTTGATTTCCAAACATAAAATAAAATTCAGAAAAATAGCATTTTCTTTCTGTTTTATGGGCAGGTTCCATCCATACAGGTTCCTGGAACCTGTATGGAAATTCAGGTTCCATACAGGAACCTGAATTAACATTTACATTTTAACATTTAAACATTTTTAATTTTTTTGAAATTCATATCCCTAAAAGCTGCATATGAAAAATGTTTGAAACCACTTTTATTTTTTCTCTCAACTAGACCTTTGATTTTTTAGAGGTCATCAAAAGTGATTTTCGTACTCAAAAATGGGACTTTTAGACCTTTGCATCTTGGCCAAATTCTAATTGAATTACATTTATGACAGTTATTTTAACGCATTGATGTTAAAGTGCATAAGTTGATAGTCTTACATGCTGAGTTACGTAGCTGTAAGTTAATAATTAAAATAATGGCAACAGGTTAAATTTCAAGGCCAAATGCAAAAATGTTACTCATTTCAAAGGGGAATAACTCACCTAGGGGACAGAAACACAAAATGAAATAAGGCAAAAACTAATCACTGGAACCATGCTAAAAAGAACATGTAACTGTTGCTGTGTGTCTGTGTACCCTTTATAGATTACAGCCCCTCAAAAATCGGAAAAATGACAAAAAAGACATTTTTAGGCCCCCTACAAACCAAAAGGGGATGGAATTAAAAATAAAATTTCTTGGCCAATTGAATATTCCATTCAAGTACTTTACATGTTATACATATTTTTTTTTTTTTGTATTTGGTTTGTTAAAAAGATATAGGTCTTTGAAATTAAGCAATTTTGCTAGTCAATTCACACACTAAAACAAATAAAAAGTGTGAAAACTTCATGGTACCTTCTTAAATTACGTATATTGTGCCCTATATAATACATCATACTGCAAAAACATATTGTAATTTTAAAAATAATTATTTTAATTTGATAACTTAGAAATATTTGAACATGAATGAGTAGTTTATACTGTATGGAACCTGTATGGATTGACATTTATGTGAAATTACGAGAATTCAAAGAACTAGATAAACGACTAAATGATGCAAAAGCAAATAAAACAAAAATTTATTTCAATTAAAAAAATGTACATTTCAGCATGTACTTCATAAACATGCTTTTGAGAAAATGAAACACGAAAGAAATGGTTAGTTTTGCTAAACTTACAAAAGAAAAAGAAGTAACTAATGAAATTTTTCCTTAGTTCAAGTTACTCTAGTAGCAAAAATACGCTGATACCAATCATTAGAATTTAGTAGCATCTAAAAGACACTTCAATATGTTGCGTAAAAAAAATTGAGTAAATTTAGAGCATTCCCTCATCTTCAAAAAAACATCTAAAATAGAGGAAAAAATTAAATTTCCGGAAATTTTTGATTTTTTAAAATACGATTTCCTCATCAAGAAATTCATAATCAATTACTGAATTAGAGGTGATAGTTAGTTATAGATAGTTTTTTAATCTGAATCATTTTTACTGTTTTTTTTTTCCATTAAAAAAGCTAGAAAAGTGATTTGAAATCTAAAGTAAATTGGCAAAATTTCAATCTTTGTTAATATCTCAGATTCAAAAAAAGATCCGAATAAATTTTACTTTGCTCTTTTCCAATAGAAATTTGTTCACAGAATGCGGAAATACTTATTTTTTAAGTGTACGTTTATAACTTATGGAGTTATTGAGTCACACTGGACTCTGAAAATTTAGGCTTAGCATGAGCATCAACTTCTAATTGCAATAACAAAGCAACAAACAGTTTTTAAACTTCCATACTTTGCTTTCCCTCATAGATATGCATAGTTTACCTAAATAAAAATTTTCATTGAAATCTGTGACATGTCAGCTACAGCTAAATTGCTCATTTCGCATGGAATGACCCACCTGCAAAAGTATGAAACCTGAAAATACACCCTCCTGCTCCCCTGTTCTGAATAAATGTAGTAAATTATTCTGGATTTTGGCATCCTGTAGCTGAAAAATGAACAGACTCAATGGTGTTAAAGTGACATTATTATTCATATTTATATTATTATTGAGATCATGGATTTCTTTTTTTAATTAATAGGTTAAGTGGTATTGTCTGTAAATATTTTTTAATTCTCAACTGATACTCTATTCACTGATCTAATGTCTCTTAATATTATTTTACAGAAGGGAAAGATGCTCTTGGATTTACTTTGCATGTTCTAGCCATATATGGAATGTTAAATTTGGTTATATATACAGTAAGTTAAAAAAAAAAAAAATATTTTATTATAAAAATGAAAATAGTTTTACAGCAGTATTTACTTTTTCTATTCCATTTTGAATGGATTTCAAAACATTTTTGGAGTTATAATATAGTTGCTCTTCTAAAAAGAAAACTTAAGGCAATGTAGTGGTTAGTAAGAAATTAGTAAATACCTTGGTATATAATGTTTTACTTTTTAATAATGGTATTGCTTCCTAGTGTTGTTTTGTTTTTGCTTCAGGGAATAAAACATCATGAAAATGCATTTAAAATGCCTGTTAAAAATAGGAAAGAAATGTTAGTTTTCATATTTCTATTTAATCTTTTCAGTACATTTGTAATAATTTTAAAGCACAGCCATGGCATGTACAAAGAGAATGCTCTTGTCTATGTTATGGCGCAAGATGTGGAAAAGTACCCTTAAACAGGCCTGATTTAAATAAATAGGCCTCATTTCAGCACGGTTTGCCGATATACATCATGATATGTATCACGATATATATCCGATATTTATTTTGAAAATATCATGATATTTTGATATTTTCAATATATATTTTTTCAACTACGGTATTTTCAATATAAAAAGTACTAGCTTATTACCCAGCGTTGCTCGGGTGCTTCTCATTGCAACATATCATTTAGATAACTAAATGGATGAATTCTATCTAAATGACAGTAAAAAACTGCATTCACACCATTCTAGGCTCAAATTTTCAAAACACTGTAAATAGCATAGAAAGTTGAGCATTTGCAGGAAAAATAGCATCAGGTAAAAACGAAAAAGTATGAGGCTTGTTATCGGGGTTCTGTCAATGATATTCTTGTTATAACTTGGTAGGCCATTGGCCATTCTAATAATAATTATCCATTTATATGAAATCAATTTAAATAAAACAAGATTGATAATAGATAAGCAAAGAGCTTACCTTCATTTGTTCATCTGTTGTTCACGTTTCGGCCTCTCTCTATAATCATTTTATATTTCTTTTAATTGTGTAGTTTTGTCATTGTTACACGATTTATGTAGTCACTGCTCAATAATTTACCTAATAAAGAAATTAAATACATTTATTAGCTAACGTTACATCACATATCTACATGCTACGGTGGTTCGAGAGAGACTGACTGTTTTACAATATGGACGCAAACGCGGAACAAGAATGAATAAGTTTTGGTTTGGATTTGAAAGTTCGCGTTTCAGTTTACAGTTTTGGTTTGCGTTTAGCAAAGGTTCTTCTTCAGTTCACTTCAGAGATCACTATTGGAACGTCATTTCTAATAATTCTTTGGTTCTGTCGTGTCCACTGGCACGTTGTCTGCAATTTAATCAGACGGGCGGTACATCCAATGTCTTAATGCAGAGACAAATGATTGTCTTGCATATTTTGTGGGACAACCATTTGCGTGGTGCTTCAAATACGAAAACTGTTGTGCTGCCTTTGACAGCTTTTGTATACCTCAAGACATTAAAGCATGCTACAGTACTCTTCACATACATTTTATTCTGGAAAAAAAAATCTGGGAGTGTTTTCCTAGAAAGAGTCATCAATAAATTCAATGGCTTTTATCAGTTACAAATATATGCAAAATATGCCACCGTTACAATATTTTCAGATATGAAAATCATCCTCAATGGCCCAAAAGCTAAGCAGATAGTCCACGGTACAGAAAATAAGGAATTCCATCATTGTTATTAATAGCTGTTAACATTCCGTTTTACGGATAATTGGCGGTGTTTTTACTTTCAAGGTTTCACGAGTTAGGTAGACTCATTTTATAATTTTTTGTAAGTATTCATTAACGTAAGCACATTCCGTAGAAAACATTCACTTAGTATAAATAACTTCACAAAATGTCTGTTTGCCCTTTACGTGGCGATTTAGTAGCGTGCCATGGAGTAATATTAGATAAGTGTAAATTGCATAAAAGACGTACGTCAACTACATTTTATTTCCTATATTTATGTCAAATTTCTATTTTTGTAGGTAAAAATGACAGTTAGATATTGGTGTCTTGCAACGATTCAAAATTTGTCTAGATTAAAATTTTACTTCAAATTTTTAAAACCTCACAATTGCCGTAAATGTTGTACATGATAACTCAAACTGATGCAGGTAGTAAGAGCACTTATTTAAGATTGCTGCTCTGAAGTATTCCTTTGAGAATATCGAAATTTTAATTTGCATTGGGAGTAGGAATGTTCCCCTGAATAATAGTTGCCATAGAAAAGAGTTACAGTTATTATTTTAAGATACATAAAGCATTAAAAATGGAGTATGTTGACGCGAACTTATGGAACAAACTATATAAAACCCGTTAATTGAACTGCCTTATAGAAAAAGAAATAGGCGTGCACATTTTGGTCACTATCCGCGTCTTTTTTTTTTTTTTTGAAATTATTTTCAAACCAAGAAATTAAGAGAAAGAAAAAAACCGTCTTGTTTCTACTTACAACTGTATAATGGACAATTCTTTTGTTTATGTTTTACAAAAGCTTGTTGCACATTCTGTTCCCCATATCCGCAGCTTCAAAACAAAGGAAATGTATTTCCAGGTTTAGAAATGTAATCCAAATACTAAAATTATTCAAAATTTTCTAATTCTTAAATTTAACTCAAATCTTGCTCCTAAATACAATTCTTAGTCCTCCTTCCAGCAGCAAAATGAAATACATTTTTGAATGAACCCAACCTTAAGCATGCAACATAATATTATCTATATGGGAAATAGGTAAATTTCACAAGCATTTAAAGTACTTAATCGCCTGCCCTTCTGACTTATTGATCGTGATACAGAACTTAAGTCTCATTGGAGATTTTAATTTCTTGAAGTTTAAAGAATGATGTATTGCGATTAGCGGATATATGTGAGACACAAATTGTTTCACCTTATCCCTCCACTGTGAACAGAGTTGCTTCTATAACACTGATACGTATCCATTTTTATCTTACAGCATTTTTTCAATGATGGTTGAATTACTTAGTGGTAGTTACAAACAGTAATATTTTTTGATTGTTTACAATAAAAGTTATCGAACTGAGAGCCTTGTAACTGGAAATGGAGCTTTGCTCATCTAATTTCACGATAAAGACTAAAACAAAAAAACTTTATAAATGTGGCGTAATATTTCATCATGCCCATTTCAGTAGCAATCTCTTCGTGTCAAAAGTTGCCTCATGCCCGCTAACTGGTTTAAAATTATTGCTAGGCAGAGAAGATGCTCCTTCAGGTGTACTATTACTTCGAGCGTTAAAGTACTATAAAATTTTAAACGATTAAAAAATTTGTTTACATAAAAAATGCATTTTATGCATTTTAAAAGTTTAAATTAATATTTCTTTACATTTTTCAAACTTTAAACTTTTACCCTTCTAAAACTATGAATTCCGCCGTATTAAATTTTCGTGTGGTTTCGAGTCTAAAGGTGCACAGCCTTTTATTCTACCACACATTAGCAATCCTAGTATGATAGTTTATGTACATATAATGAACCCCAAGACTATCTCCCTCCCCCTTGTAAGATAAATTCAATCTACGCTACTATGCACAAAAATGATTATTTTGCAATTCATTAGCCATATTAGTATTTTTACCCCTGATCTTTGATAACCTGGAGCGATTTCTGTGAAACTTAGGTGAACTGAATTAGGTAAATCATGGAATAGTATAAATAACATATACATATTGATTTTTTTAAGGGTTAATACAATGCTAAATTTTATTTCCGATGCAATGATGTCGTTTTTGTTGGCATAAAATACTATTTTATTTTTTTTCTCGGTCCACAGCCGATAATTTAAAGAAAATAATTTAAAGTTAAATGTACCTACTTTAAGCCCAGTCTGGTAAAAGTAGAACTTGTCAACTAGTTGGTGCTAACACTTCGATCGACAATTCCCCCACGCCATAATTAATGGCGACTGTTTACTGAAACCATTGAAGATTGCATGTCTTGATGTGTCAATTCAGAAAAAGTTGAGTTGTCACCTAATTGATTCGAATTAATTCCACTTGTTGACCGCACGTGCTATGGAGAGGAGTACGAATATTCGCGGCAGTGGAATAAACAAATGAGTGATGGTTGAAGTAGAAGTTAGTGTGGTGACGTCATCGAGGCATGGAATTTCATTGGCTGATAAAACATATATATTGAGGCGAGTGGCAGCACTCTGAGCAGTCTCTCTTCTCTCAACGATCCCCAGTTGTTTTTGATCGTGAAGCCTAGTCCGGCTCACGTGTGGGGGGGGGGGGGAGTTTTCCCCGCGATGCTAGCGGGGTTTTTTTTTTTGTGGTGTGTGAATCTAAATCTTCCAAGTCCTGGAATTAGTATGAGTCCAGATGAAGAAACACTTGTGTTGTGTCCGGCCAATTAATATTGCCGGGGAAGTGAGTTCCTATGTGTCTACCTGAGATGTTCACCGATCTACGAACTGTCTAATGTTGCCTTTCCATTACGGACGTTCCTGAAGTGTGATCCGGGGGACTTTTTGTGTTTCTTCAAGTTGATCCTTCGGTCTGGCCAGCGACTACATCGACAGATTGGTGACATTTTTCCTTTATTTAGTGGAACCACTTTTGTTATGATATTTTGGGGGTGTTATTTTATGGGGATGTTATAAAAATTCTAGTCATATTTAATAAATGTATTTTTCTGAAACATGTTTTTTGCTTGTCTCCAACTTGACATTACATGGCCAGTTAATGTTGGCTTAGTTTAAATATCTTAACCTTTGGATTTTAAACTTAACTTTAATTATGCCAACAGTTTTAACATAAATTTAGTATTCTAATTGTAAAATTGTTGAAGATTGTACTTCGATAATACCTATCTCATTATGGTATTTTCTGTGCTGTTTGTATATAAAAAATACAGATCAAAATTTCGTTTACTGTTACGGTATTATTACTTGAAAACTTATTAGCGAAATGCGCAAGCAAATTGAAGAAGAACCAGCGATGGTGATTTCAATGCATCCCTGTGCCTTTGCAGGGCGCAATTTAAGAACTACTGAAAGACAGCATTTCTTTTTCGTTCGGCTTTCTTGCCAAACATGCTATACGTTTGTCGCTAATCGACATTAACAGCCATTGTTGAGGATACTTTTTGGATTGATTGCATTTAAAATATCTCCTGGTGGTTATATGTTGTTAACCATTTTCATTTGCTTTGAACCAAGGTTCACAAATACCGGTATAGTTGAACTGAATTACTTAAAGATACGACGTAAATCAAGGAATAGTATAAAGAAAATTTACAAATTGCAAATTGGTTTGATAAGGATCATAGAACATTAAATAAAATTTCTGTTGCAAGGAGGAAATAGATGTGGTTTTAATAAAAGTAGTCTAATGCTGAAACAGTCGAAGATTGTACGTCAGTATTGAATGCAATATTATTACCTTACTCATGTTTGTATTTTTCTGCTATTAACGGGATAAACACTGATCAAAAATTACACGAAGCCTTACTGTTGTGGATTTTATAATTAAACAATATTTGAAAATTATGATTAAACGGTAGCATACAAATTTAGTAGCACCATGAGTAGCATCAATGGATCTCTGGGGCTTCGTAGGTCGCAGTTTAAGACAGGATGTACAGCATCATGTATTATATCTACGGCTTTCTCGGCAAATATGCTTTAACGCTCATCGCTAAACGGCATTGATGGCCATCATTTAAGGATTGCATTTAAGATAGCTCCTGGTGGTTATATGTTGATAACCATTTTCATTTGCTTTGAACCAAGGTTCAGAAATTTAGCCATTAAAGTCACAGGGTTCGTACGCTCCTTCAAAACTCCTCCAATACTCCCTCATTTAGGAATTTTTTTGAAGGGCCCTTCAAACTCCTTCATTTTGGTTTTAACTCCTTCAAAACTCCTTCTTTTTTTCTTCAAGACTACATAATCTTCCTCAGTGACAGTAACTCAATACTTAAGATCGACAACTAACTTTGTCACAAGCGCGATTTTAATGTAGTAATTTCTTGCATTTATTTTTTTTTCATAATGATGTGATTTACAAATTGATCTTTGTTAAGTCATAAAAGTTGAAGGTGAAAATTTTATTAGAAGACTAAAACATTTCATAAGTGAAGTGAAACATGCTAAAATGGTGCTTGGCTATTTTTTCAAGTTTTATGATTATTGTTTTTTTCTTCACCACACTCTCAGCAGTAAAAATCAGGATGTCTAATTATTATTTAAATATTTAAAACTGCATAAGTAGATGTACTACATTAAGTGATTGTGTTAAAAAAACAATTGTTTAGTAAATCGCAGTTATGATATAGTAAAAAGGATCATCCACAAGTGATGCCATGCCTTGAGAAGGAGACCAGTTCATGAAATTGTGACAAGGGAAAGAGAGAGGGTGACAAAAAGTGACATCACACAGTTATTGTATGAAGTATGAATTGAAGAGGAGGGGCGCTTGGAACAAGCGCGAGCACTGAGAACTCAGGTCTATTGTACTATCCCCGCTTAGACTACTAAAGGAGCTCAGTAACAAATAAATTTCAGCAGTTGCCTAACCGAAATTCTAGGCAGTTCCCAGGGATCTACTTAGTGGTATCCCAAGTGCTCAAATCTTTGCGCAGAGTAGAAGTCACATTCACATAGCACATGAATTGAGCTTTTATCAGCCATATGACATCCTCTACATGAAGGATTGTCAGTAACGCCCATCAGATTAAGATGCCTATTAAGAGAGCAGTGTCCAGTTAGTAACCTAACAGACGTCTTGATCTCATTCCTACTCAAATTAAGTAGTTCCTTGGATCTAAGCCAGGGAGGCTGCTGGTTCAGAGTCTTGGCCAGTCTTTGAGAGTCGGACTGAAGACACAGGCCATATGATTCATCCATAAGAAGGTTCTTTGCAGTAGTCCTTACTGCATTGTAGGGCAGGCAGAGGGCAGGCTCGGGTCCCATAAATGGTGCATTGGAGCCCTGCTTAGCTAACGGATCTGCTAATTCGTTGCCCACAATGTCATGATGACCAGGAACCCAGTAAAGGGAAACCCAATTACTGCCAGCTAGTCTTACCAGTGCATTATGGCACTCCCAAACGGTTTGGGTAGAGAAGCAGTCTCGATTGAGAGCTTTCAACAAAGCTTGGCTATCAGAGAATATTCTGATAACCTTCCGCTTTTGCCTCCTTCTAGGCAGTTATTTACACAAGTCAATAGGGCTAAAGCTTCTGCCTGGTAGACAGTAGCAAGCTTCCCTAATGAGAAGCACAGATTTGTGTTATTGCTGCTGCAGTATGCACCAGAACCAGTCCAGATGCAGTCTTGGAACCATCTGTAAACCAGATTTCGTGCGCTTTGCGAATGATATTCTTTATACCCTTCCATTGCTCTCTGGACGGAAACACAATGTTATAATTGGCATTAAAGCGGAATTGTTTTAACACCCAGTCTGAAGGCATCATAAAGTAAGTCTTTGCACTCAGTTTATCATACAGACAAGTAATGAGGGGACTTCCAGAGACACCATTATTTTGAGGCAGTATGCACACAGAATCGCCTCCAGCACAGTTAATGTAACAATATGTGTATAAAAAATATGGCATGCAACAAGAGGAGGAGTTAGGTGAAGTGTGACATTTTGTGATAAAGGGGGAACCCCCTTCCCTCTTTTCAAATATATTGAAAACAAGTGCGACATTATTTAGTTAACAGCCCATTAGTACTCTTTCAAAACCTCATTTTACCCCTTCAAAACTCCTTCATTTTATTTCGGAAATTGAGTACAAACCCTGAAGTCGATTTTTGAAGAAACTTCATCTGGGGCAGTTTTTTAAGGGGTTTTCATTTAGATTAAATTCATAATGATACAAAAATTAGTTTGTGCAGAAAAGAGCAATTTTATGACTCAAAATATGAAATTAGACCTCTTTGGGTGTTTTTAAAATTCCAAAAACACGCCTATATCAATTCCTGAGCAACAATTTACCTTTGTGCCAAATTTGGAAGAAATCCGACAAAAACTGGATTTGTATAAGGAACATACACACATACCCACACACCCACAAACATACATCCATTTTTATATATATAGATATTAATAATAGTAGTATTGTTTATTTATTATTAAAAATAACCAAAAAATTATGTACTATATTTTTATAATGTGTTAATATATCAATAATATAACAAAGCAATACAATATTCCTTTTTACTTGTATTTTATATTCTTAAAATTATTAGTAATGTAGCAATTTTAATTCATATTAAAAGGTCCTAATTAAATATTAAACATTGCTCAGAAAAGAAGAAAATGTCTTATGACTGTGCACCGACTAATGCATATTATTCATTTCCGATGAATCATAACTAAAAGTAAGTAACAGAAGAAAAATTAATAAAACAGCTTTTGCTAAATTAACTCTATTAAAATTGATAGAAATGTAACACAAAATTTTGATATTAATAATGAAAGAAACCTTTATTTTAAATCTACATATTGTAATTATAATATAAGAAAATAAAGAGTGATTTGAGGATGAATTTACTCTTTTGAAGATTTTAGTTTGAGCTCATTGAAAATACCGGATATATATCAAAATATCGGATATTTTCGATATTTTCAAAAATATATTTTTGAACCCTGCATTTCAGTAAGGAAATGATGGGTTAAAGCTCTGACTGAAATCAGAAGGAGATTAGCATGATTGGCCCACCCACTGGAATTGCTTTACATAATATTGTGGAAAAGGAGGTCAGACTTGTGAGAAAAGAGTGGAACTAAAATATATTTAGCAAGCTGAGGAAGGTTTCTCATGTGTGCAATCCAGTGGTGCTTACCTTGATTTAGTTTCATATTGCCTTTTCTTGATGTTTAACTCTCAATGGAACTCTCGTTGATTTTTATGCCTATGCAGACTACAGATCTGCAAAATCCGGGTCATGAAAAAGTGATTGTACGGTAATGAGTGACTTTAATACTATTTGGTGCACTCATTTCAAATATGGCATCCGTTTTTCTCTATCACATAGGGATTTCTCACAAAGTGGACTTAAATATATGGGCAAAAAAGCCTAATTTGCATAGTATGAGAGAAAAAAAGGCATTTTTAAAACATCTCTTAGTTTATTATTTGCAAGCTAATTTATGTATCAGACGTGCTAAACATTTATATTAATTTTATAGTAATTAGAACAGTTAGCATTGTTTAACAGAACCTGGATAGATGTGTTTCTTGCACAATTTTGCTTTTCCATAGCAGAGATACTGTTTCATGTCTTTCTGATCATCAAATTTACACCGAAATATGCATCATGTACCAAAAATCTATCAGAATCAGCTATTGGCTTGTAATCACTTTTTTGTTACAGGCCGGTGTTATCTTTTGACATTAGAAAACATCTTACTACTATTATATATGCGGAAGTTTGTCTGTATGGATGTTTATTACTCTTTCGCGCAAAAACTACTGAATGGAATTTGGTGAAACTTTACAATAATATAGTTTATGCATTAGAATAACACATAGGGTAGTATTCACCCCGTTATGGAGGGCAAAACCCCCTAGGAGGGGGAGATAAAACCCAATTTTCGTATAAGTTCTGTAATATGAGGATGAAAAAATACTTGCACATATTAACATTATACTTCCATCGAAAGCTCTGATTTTTCTGCTGAAGATGACACCTGTTCCAAATTTCTAAGTAGAATGAAAAACGAGTTATGAGCTTTTTAGTTCCATGTTCAAAGGCTTTCCTGAACACAATATAGTATTTAGGGTATCATCTCAACTCCCTGTCGATAGCGACAATCGTTGTATTCCTGACTATTTTTGCTTTTTGTTTGACTGTTCAAGGCTTTTCTCAAGTTAAATTTTAAAGTAAGATTTTTTGCACAAGATAGGCAAATAATACATGGATTTGGCTGATTATTTTCCTGTTTTACGCAACGTTAAGGCAATTAATGGTTTTTTTTAAAAATTTGTGTTGACTGGGTGCTTGATCGACCAGCAGGAATCTCGCCAAATTTTTTTTTCAGAATCATTTTAATAGCTGAGGCATGTGGCAATTTTTTCAATTGTCGCTGTTTTTGAAGCTAAAAACTACGCGAATACTGTTTCTCAGTTTTCCCCATGTAACCAAAATATTGCCATTTCTTTAATATTTCTTTCTTTATATCATTTGTTAACATGTAAAATGATCCGCCAACTAAATTAATCAAATCCATAAACAGCACAAGTTTGCGCAGAATTTCAAACACAATTGCCAAACTTTACTACTTATTGTGGAAACATTTCGAATAGCATCATTTCATGGTCACCAGAAGTATCTCAGTATTTAGTGACTCTGTCTCTTCGATAAAACTAGTTGGAAATAATATTCTTTTCACTTGTAAATTTATGCATTATTCTTCTATTCTTCGAAAATGATGTATTTGAATTAAAAACTTGAATTCTTGTTAATGACTGCTAATTTAGCATCTTTATTTAAATTCTATTTTAGGGATTTGGGCTGGCTTCGTTTCCTATTACTTTGATGAAGGGCTTTCGACCTCTTTCTGAAGAAGAAGCAATACTTTCTGAGAGCCAAGCAACTACTCAAACTAGAATTAATGCTTTACGTAGAAAGGTAATACTTTATTTTTTTTTTTGGTAATTAAACATTATACATGTATGCATTTTGTCTTTTAGTGGACTTCCATCGATTGGTGCTCCTTTGAACCCCCCTCCCCCCCCTCCCACCTGCTTTACAATTTTTATAAAATCGTAAATTAATGGAGGAGGAGATGTTTTGAGAAGAAAATTCTTCCAAAAATTCTAAATCCAAAATTTGGAGTCGGAATCGGGGCTGCGGAGTCGGAAGGAAAATGGCCGACCCCAACTCCTGGATTTTGAAACGCCCGACTCCGACTCCAATTCTGACTCCAGATTTTTTTTTTAATTTAATTGTATTTTTTCAACCCCCTCTCTCCCTTCAGGGAAAGGGGGAAAATCTCTAAACAGAGATTGAAATATTAATTCCTTTTTATGAAAATTTTGTACTTTGTTTTTTATTGTAAACTCAAGACGCATACAAAGTTAGAAATTCAATTTAAAAATAAAATTTTCCAATAGTTACGAATTAAAAAGTGAGGTGACTTAAAAATCCCTTTTAAAAAATTTGAAAAGGATTATCTATAATTTGCCCCCCTTTATCAAATAGATATTGATCAAATTGTGTGCTTTCAATTTTTGGAAAGCTGTAACTTGAGAGAAAAAAAGCTTTTTTTTCTAAATCCAAGTTCTTGAGAGGGGGTGGTTTGCCCTGGGTGACACCCATCTGGTAGATGACACCCAAATTTAATTTCAGGGTTTATAAAAAATATAAATATTTTAATTCTGAAAATTTTCACAAATATATTTTAAATTATATTTCATCAATAAAATTTCAACAAAAATAGGGCACATATACGTCAGGAGCTAATTTGACACAAAATGCGGCGGTATACAAATTTGTACGAATAGCTTTTACTATACCTATATTTCTTCTTCGCTAAATTTTTAATTTAAATTTTATTGGCTGCTTTAGAATTAACCTTAATATGAAGATTTTAAGATTAACTGCAATTATTGAGTGTTGTAATCAAGAAATCATTTACACCTCTTAAACGTTTCAACCTTAGCTACGGGCCTCGACTTACTAATTTGTAACGTTTCTTTCACTATTTTATAACTGAGATCGAACAAAACACTATATTTCTATATTCAGTAAATTACCGCCCATTAGCCAGGGCTAAAGCAGAAATACGTGAAATACACCGCCAGCTCAGTCATTTCCAGCCGAGGACTGCAGTTTCGTGCTTACACGAAACTGCAGTCCTCGACTGGAAATGACTGAGCTGGCGGTGTATTTCACTATATTTCTATTTTTATTTGAAAGTGATTACTTGAAAACGTTAGACAAAAAAACTGTTTGCTGACAGTTGCTATTAGTTAAGTTAAAAAGCAAGCAAACTAGGGGATGGCTACAGAAAGTTCCGTAAGCACTCAAGCTAGCTGATTGCCATAATGGCAGTTATTTTCTCATTAGCATCTTTTTATACATGTAATCGAACCAACTGGTAATCAGTTTTTAAAAAATGCAGGGAGAGACAGCGAAAAGAAAAGAAAAAAAGAAGCCGGGAGTCGGAATGATTTTTAAGGACTCAGACTCCGACTCCTTTACCACAAAATCAGTCCGACTCCGACTCCACAGCCCTGGTAGGAATGTCTTAAGCAATGTCTGCAAAATCTAGAAACATCAGGGGCAAATGGGCTGAGTAAGGACCTTTCTGTATAAAAAGCCAGGGTGCACAGTATTAGTAGAAATGTATAGAGCAGTGGTTGGAAGTAGTGCGCTACAAGTAGCAATGCTGCTGTAGTAGCTACATTTTTTTAGTAGTTTGTAGTGTAGCACATTATTTTTGAAAAAAAGTAGAGTAGCGAGTAGTTCAATATAAAAAAAGGTAGTTTGTAGTGATTTTGGGAAACTACTTTTAAATAAAGTTTAAAAAAAAAAAAAAAAAGAAATGATGTTTCAAACGAATCTGACTGGTGCAAGTTTTTAAGCGAGTAAAAGTCGCACCAGTCAGATTCTTTAGACTCTGCAAAATACAAGCTGATCTCAGGCATATTATTTTGACGTTGTACGTTCTTTCTGTTTGACGCCACTAGTTTGTTTGACATCGAAATGTTCACATTTCCCCAATATTCGCCTTGAATAGGGCAATAGAGCATGAAAATAGGCATGAATAGAAAGAAAAGGATAAGGGTCATTCCATGTCAAATGATCCAAAGTTTTTTCCCTCCTTTTGTATTTCTTTGAAACTTGGCTCATCAATTGTACCCTTTGAGGTAATCAAAAGTCCAAAATTTTTAGATTTTTATCTCTATTATTTTTTTTATTTATGACACTTTGATTTTTTCGAAAAAACCCTCTTTTTTTCATGGATGCTTGAACATAAAATGGACAATAACTCAGCATCAAATATAGATAGAAAGATTTGGTAAATAAAGCATTTTAAAGTACATTAATTGCTGTTTAATGGAGATATGCAACATAAGCTAATTTTTAAAAAAAATTTAATTTTTAAAAAATGAAATTTAAATTTAAAATTTAAATTTTTCAGAAAAGGTTTAATGAATTTTTTTCAAAAAATTCTCAAACATTTGTGTGTATTTTATCTTTATTTGTGCAAAGTTTCAAGTTGGGATCTCAATGGTATCATATTTTTATGAATTTTTAAATAAAATTTGACTTATGAAATAATGGCATTTTTCCGATTTTAACTAGTTAAATATGGGGGTTTTCTTACTAGGGATGGTCTAGTAAGTAGTAATTGATCATGTCTATGCTTTAATTGAGCTGACATGAATTGGCAGATCAGTACCCCCCCCCCCCTCCGCCATACAACCACTTAATTATTATATATATATATATATATATATATATATATATATATATATATATATATATATATATATATAAAATAATAATAAAAGTGAAAAATATTGAAAAGACCACACCAAGAGCCCATAGAGTGCGCATCGCAGCAAAACTAAAAAGCCAAGTAAATATAAAATTAAGCAAACAGAATTACAAATATTAAACAAATTATAAATAACAAATGATGATAAAAAGGAAAAAATGCAAACAGCTATTAAGTAGGAATAGAAAAAAGAGTGAATCCAGAGCTCATCAGCCGTGGAGGATTCATTAATTATGGTCAAAAAGACCAAAATTTTAACTATAAACTACAAGAGAATGCTTAAGCTCCAGTACATGTAATATAGAGTAACAATGGGCAAATGCACCACTTGCTAAGCTAAAAAACAATAAACTAGAGCTCAAACCTAAAACTAAAAGCAGGGGGGTTTTGCCTCAACTAATTAGGAAAACAAGTTCCGATAATTAGCCTTCCACGGGACAGTACCTGCCAATAACAAAATTGTCTTACCTTGAAATCCAAGTAAACATATCCTGGTCCGTTGTTCAGCAATGATAAAAAAGGCCTATCCATTCGTCAACAAAACATTAAAAATATTAAAACCATGTCCGAAAAAAAACAGTCCAAAGACGTACCAGGTCGCCTGTTTCGCACGTGTAAAAATTTTATCCACTACGGTGATTCATAAAAAAATGGTTTGTCACGGTTGTATCATACATTTACACAGTTAAACAGTTTTCAAAAGAAGCGAAATGTTCATCGAAGGCTATACTTAAGCAGATGTTTTCAACTAGATTTTTTAGGGAAGTTATTATGAAAAAGTAAGTTTGTTGAGTACTGAAATTTCTTGCTTAAATGCAGACAATGGTGTTGCAAATTCTTTTAATTCTGATAGCTTGCGAAACAATAATGCCAATAAAAACCTTTTTACTAAGGCAGGAGGAGAAATCTTGTAAACTATTAACTGCGAAATTGAATTCACGTTCTTTTATCATAGATTGTAGTGGAACAATTTTATATTATGAACGAAAATATTTAATTGACAATCCTTCCTCTACACCTCTTTGTTGTAGATACATTGATGACCTTTTGTGTATAAATTTTCCTAATTTTTCTGAACTCAGCAAAACTATTTATCATAGTTCATTAACGCTCACAAAAGACCAATTCTAATCATAATAGCTTTAATTTCTTGGATATCAACATACAAATTGACTCAAATGTTGAGGCGAAACCCCCTGCTTTTAGTTTTAGGTTTGAGCTCTAGTTTATTGTTTTTAGCTTAGCAAGTGGTGCGTTTGCCCATTGTTACTCTATATTACATGTACTGGAGCTTAAGCATTCTCTTCTAGGTTATAGTTAAAATTTTGGTCTTTTGACCATAATTAATGAATCCTCCACGGCTGATGAGCTCTGGATTCACTCTTTTTCTATTCCTACTTAATAGCTGTTTGCATTTTTCCTTTTTATCATCATTTGTTATTTATAATTTGTTTAATATTTGTAATTCTGTTTGCTTAATTATATATATATATATATATATATATATATATATATATATATATATATATATATATATATATACAGGCTGAGTAAAAACTTTAGGGCCAGTGCACTTTTTTGAAAAATTGGACACACCTTAATCTTAGGATTAAAAAGGCATATGAGTGATAATTATATAACCTTAAATAGAAGTAAAAAAGACAAAAAAATTTAATTGTTAAATGTTTCATTATCAGAAAATATTACAGATCAATATTTGAACCTGAGTAAAATCTTTAAGGCGCAGCATAGAAAAAAGCATAATAGAACAAAATTTCAAAATATTTATAAGCTTGTGTGGGAACCATTCTTTCAAATTACTTCAAATATTCTTGTTTTCATGAATGGAACTAGTTTTTTGACAAAATTCGTGATGTATTTTTTACCATTCATCTTTGATGGTAGATTTCAGCTGCTATTGATGAAGTAAAATGTCTCTCCTTTGCATAAACTCTTGTTTCTAAGTCACCCAATAAGTTCTCTATTGGGTTAAGGTCTGGAGACTTAGTTGGTCCTTTCAACGTATTCAACTTTGTTTACTTGGAGCTTATTTTTTGCACTGTTACTCGGATGGATAGATGCATTGTTTTGCTAATATTTTAAATTTTCTGCAGCAATAAATTCAACATTTGGTTAAAAGATGACATGGGAGGACATTTTGATATGTTTGTGAGTTCATTTTACCTGAAACAAACGCAACTGAGCACACACCATTGTAAGCAAAGCACTCTCAAGTTCTGACAGAGCCTCCATCTAATTGGCGCTTGTAGAATATTTCTTTTTCTTTTCGTAAATCATGCCAATAGTACCTCCGTCCGTTTGGTCTATCCAAACTTCCTTTCTTTTTGTTAGAAAAAATTATTTGTATTCATTGGTTATCCCAGGTCATGATTTCCTAGCTAAAGTTCAAACGCTCTATTTTGTGCATTTTCAATAAATGAGGTTTAAGCAATTTTGCAGCATTAATAAAATTTCCACACCTTCTAATTGTGTTGTATATCGTTTTTGACAAACACTTAAACCTATCGTCTTAATAAGTTTCCTGGTTGAGTACTTTTCAGGTAATGTAACAATTTAAAAACTCTTCTTCCATGACGCGAGGACAAAGCTTTAAGTTTTTCCCGAGTTTTCTTTTTTACCCTAATTGTGTTTAAATCAAACAAAAATGTTGACTTCAGTATTCGATCTTCCTATTTTTTTCGCAATAGTACGCTTACTTATCCTTGTTGAAGAAGAAGCTTCAATCAGCCCTCTTTTCTTCAACAGTTCATTTCTTACCTTACAATATCGTCACAAGTAGGACAAAAACTTTGAAGAAATTAATCACAAAACTGCAAGTTGAAGGGTTTCCACAATCTTGTTAACTGAGGTGACATTTATTATAGTATATGTACTTGCAGTTTTTTAAAAATATTAGTGGCCTTAAAGTTTTTACTCAAACTGAAATGCTGAACTTTGAAAATAAAACCACTGCTTTTCTGGTTATTGCATGCTTTACAAATCCTATTTGTTGTGTTATTTATTAACAATGAACGTTAATAATTAATAATACAATAATATTAAAATCCCTTTAGCTTCATTTTCTTTTTTTCAAAGAAAATTATACTGGCCTTAAAGTTTTTACTCAGGCTGTATATATATATATATAAGTATATATATATATATATATATTATATATATATATATATATATATATATATTTATTTATTTATTCAAAACTGTATTAAAAAAAAAGCTGGCACGTAAGAGTTAGAATCATAATAAACTGGGGAGCGCAACGCTGCTAAACATCAGGCAGTGACTAAGGCTTATAAATGGGCAGGGGGGGGGGGGGGGCAGGGTCAGAAAAGCGTTAAAGTCAGAAAAGCTTTAACAAACAAATAGAACCACTCATTTGCAGCTTTTTTTTCTTTCGGAAAATGGGACGGTACGGGGGGAGGGGGGGGGCAATCTGGAACGAAGCTTAACAACATGGAAGGTTATGCTCAAACTAACTAAATTTTTTTTGCTCTATAACTGCTTTTAATATATGTATAAATAGATCTCGCTGCTTTGCTCTCCTTTACTACTGATATTAAAAAGAGAACTAGTATTAAAGAAAAGAAAAAAAAGCTGCACTCCAAATATTGTAGAAAGACATTTGGTTTTAAGCAGACAGACATACGATCAGATACTTAGATTTATTTTTAGTTTAGTGTGAAAAGAATGGAACAAACACGGGGGAAACACTCCTATTTTCCTTGATCTTGGGGCAAACTATTTCTTTCCTCCCTCCAAAATTGAAAGTTGGTGCAGGGGTAGGGGATGAAATGAATCATAACTTTCCTTATCAGATAGTGAATTAATCAAGTAAACTTTGTGAAGTTCGGATTGAAAAAGAAACACTTGGTCTGGAAAAAAAAGCATCAGGTGATGCGTAATACTAGAATAGTTTTAATCGTATGGGTGGGGGGGGGGGATGTACTTCGTCTTGCTTTAAAGAAGAACATTTACCAGCTTTTAATATGTTTTCTATCCATTTTGTTTTATGTTATTCATTTATTTATTTTTTACATTTTGAAAATAGTTTTGCAAAAAAATAATAAAAGTGGTGGAGCGGGGCTTTTTTTGTTTTAAAAAAGAACATCTACCAACTTTTAATAAGTTTATTATTCATTTTGGGTTTTTATTTATTTATTTATATATGTATTTTTTACATTTTGAAAAGTTTTGAAAAAAAAAAGATTAAAAGTGGTGGGGGGGGGGGGCTTACCAATCTACAAATTCATGTCAGCTCATTTCAAGCACAGTCATGATCAATTACTACTTACCATACCATCCCCAGTGAGAGAGCCCCATATTTAACTAGTTAAAATCGGAAAAATGTCATTATTTCATAAGTCAAATTTTATTTAAAAATTCATAAAAATATGATCCCATTGAGATCCCAACTTGAAACTTTGCACAAATGAAGATAAAATACACACAAATTTTTGAGAATTTTTTAAAATAAATTTATTTTACCTTTTCTAAGAAAATAAAATTTAAAATTTAAATTTAATTTTTTTAAAATTAAAATTTTTCTGAAATTAGTCATGTTTTATGTCTCATTAAACAGCAACTAATGTACTTTAAAATGCTTTTTAGCAAATCTTTCTATCTATATTTGATGCTGAGTTATCGTCCATTTTATGTTCAAGCATCCATGAAAAAAAGAGGGTTTTAAAAAAAAACAAAGTATCCTAAATAAAAAAATAATTGAGATAAAAATCTAAAAATTTGGACTTTTAATTACCTCGAAAAGAACAATCGATGAGCCAAATTTCAAAGAAATACAAAAGGGTGAGGGGAAAAATTTCCCAAATTTTGGATCACTTGACATGGAATGACCCATAAGTGATAACTGCCAATTTAGTGCAGTGTTTGTGCTTTCTGGAGCAGAAAATGTCCAGTGGATGAAAATTTAAAAATGTTTTTGGCCCTGACCAAATATTACTGAAAACTGAAAACTGAAATCTATAAATATTACAATGTTACAGAAATGTATGATAACAGAAATTTTTCCGTTTCATGCAAGCTTTGCCTGTCAAGAAAAAACCTTTCGGTATCAATGTCATCCGCATACACAGTAGAATATCAACTTACGCGAGGGACATTGGTTGAAAAAGCTGTGTTGTTGAATAAAAATACTGTCAGAGGTGCACATGATCAATGGGAGAGAATGGCATAAAATGAAACACTACGGTACATATAGTATGTAGCAATAATAAAATGCAGCACTGCACTAGTACTGTACAATAGATGCTGTAATTATATTCGACCCATTTTTAGTTCAAGCATTTCGAAAATCTTTCAATTTCTATAGTTGTCAGAAACTTTATATTTTTCCTTTCATTTTCAAACTTTAGATTAACAGCCCCTTATGTGAAATCATGTTTCAACAATGTCATATTTAAAATGAAAAAGATGCAGAGTGGTGATTTGTAAGTTAACAAAGCAATGTTTTGACTAGTGCAATGTGAGAAACTTTCACTTTTAGTGATGCAAAAGAAAAAGTTTATTCACAATGCTAATATTTAGTACCCAATAAAGAAGGCAATACTTCAGCCCTGCAATTCAGTTCCGAAAACTTTCGTGTTGCAGTTGAGGAATTCGCGTTAGCTCTAAAATTCATTCTTCGAGGAAAACTCGCTATATAGCCATTTCGTGTTTTTCGAATCATAATGCTGCGTGAGTCTACTGCAGTCTAAATTTACACATAGAAGTAAAGTAAACAGTCTAAGTTATATGTTTCATATTTCAGATAGACAATATTTGATTTTTAATATTAGTACCGCTTGGGATATTTTTCCTGTTTTTTTTTTTTATTCTTACTGATTGAGTCTTGACACAATAACATAATAAAAGTCAATTATTAAATATATAAAATTTTTGAGGTTATTCGGTAAAACTGAATCATGTTTTTATTTCATTTTATCAGTGGCGTAAGAAGGGAGATGGTGTCCATGTCCAGCTTCGTAACTTGAAGCTCAAAATCAATTAATTATCTCCTACAAAATATTAGTTCCTTTAAAATTAATTTCGATAATGGAAATTGAAGTTTTTCTCTTTTGTTTGAAATATGTTTTTCATCATCTAAATCAATTTTATGTATACTATGCCTATGTAAAATTTAAATCAAGTTACGCCTGCATCTATTTACATTTTCAAGTAGCCAAATCGTATTTCTTAAATTAAATATTCACAGTCAGGAAATAATTAAAAATTTGAAGGTTGAATTCTTTTAACTTTTAAATCCAACTTTCAACTTTTAATTTCTTGCAGCGAATATTCGTAAAAAAAAATTGTAAAAAGTGTTTGGAATGACAAATTGATTCATTAAAGTTAAGGAAGAATGAGTGATACTTAGTAATACTCCATGTTCGAACGAGCCAATCCTTATATATTATTTCTGTAGCCTGTTTTTGGTTTCTACGCCAGATATTCCTCAATTCTTGATCGATTTCTTTGATTTACACCTTATTTTATAGCTTATGGTGCTGGCTACTGACGAAAAATAGACCCACGGTCTAAAAATTGTTTTTTTGAGCCGAAAAACCTGTTTTAAAGAACCAGAATGAGATTTTCGGTTAAACTTAAAACTTTAACTTGCACTATGTCCGACAGAGCTGAATAGCTTGATCGGCAGAGCGATCTCCTCGTAACCAGGAGAATGCGTGTTCGGGCCCACGTCCGGACAGTCTGCATCAAAAAATTAGCGAAATATCGTGCATTACGTGAATACTTAATTAAGTGAATAACAAATATGTGGGAATAGAATAAATGAGTAGGAAACGCACTTTGCTGTTATGAAAACTTGATGTGGTCTTGTGCTAAAGTACTTCTGAATTGTACGTTTTTTTTTTTTATTTTTTTTTTATTATTTTTTTTTTTTTTTTTAAAGCTTTGGCTCTGGTAAGAAAATTAAAGCATAATGTAAGTGAAAATATAAGTAACAGGTTTAAGATTTCAGACTACAATAGAATTGTTTTTTGTTCAGAAAAAAATAATAAATCGTATATTGAAATATATATTCTTCTAATGAGTTTTTGACTCTTTGTACAAATAAAAAAATTACTACCTCAATGTGATGGGTAAAATACATATTTTTCTTTTTTTTTTGCAAAAAAAAAAAGCTTATCTCATTTTTACTACATTCGAAAAGCTACGCTTAAAAAAGAGCATAGTTCAATTTATTTTGTATTTTAACCGTGCTGTTAAATGATGAACACGTGCTGCATAACGGTTCAAGCAGCCTGTGCGGTAACAAATTGTAAAAATTTTCAAAAATAAAAACATTTCTCTTCAATATCTTATCTTATATATTATTCCCCTCTCATTTTAAAACTTATCAGGCTGGCTAACGACGAAAAATAGACTTACGTCGAAAAATCAAGTTTTGGAAAACGCCCATTGCTGTTTCAAAACCTTGATGCAGCCTGTAGTTCTTATGCATTTTTTTTTAAAGCAAAGTTCTAATGAGGTTTTCCAATTTTTTACGTCGCTTTCGGCAAAAAAAAAAAAAGCCTGTGTGTGTGTTTATATTTTAATAAAGCTT
This sequence comes from Uloborus diversus, assembly GCF_026930045.1. NCBI lineage: Eukaryota > Metazoa > Arthropoda > Arachnida > Araneae > Uloboridae > Uloborus > Uloborus diversus. The sequence goes on from NC_072738.1 coordinate 92,908,345, forward strand.
AAAAACACTGGACTTAGTTGTTCGGTTAAATTGATAAGTTTTTTCGGTAGAGCGTTCGGCTATAAACTATTTGAACTTCGGGCAAGCTTGGGCTGTCCGACGTAATAGCAAATTTATATTAGTATTACGCATTACATGTACTCATAACATACACACGTAATAAAATAAATGCAATGGGAATGCTTCTTGGTTTTCGATTCCTTTATGCAGGCTACAGTTATCATTCAGATAAGTTGACTGTTAATCGAAGGGTGTTCTTCCTTTTTTTAAAAGCTTTGACTCCGTCCAGACCACTAAGCATAATGTAAGCATAAAAAAGTATTAGATTTACCTCAGGGAATTCCTTTTTGTGCAGAAAAACATTTTCATTGTATGCTGAAATGTAGATTTTTCTAATAGCAGTTTTCGAACTTTTGTACAAATGAAAAAATACTACGCTAATTTAAAACTACAAGTTTCACCCAGTAAATCTTTAATTATTTACTCGAATACGATATAAAACATTAAAATTATTATTAACTTCATTAGTAAGAAATCATTTTCTATTCCTCCTTTCGGCTGAAAAATAAAACATTTTGTTTACGTTCGAAAAATTACACTTAAAAAACGAACTCAGTTCAACTGGTTTTGGTTTTGAATTTTAAGTGTTCGATTAAAAGTAAAACATGTGCCGAAAAAATTTAAGCCGTAAAGGTTAAAGCAGCCTGCTATGGGAAATCCTTCAATATTCAAAAATAAAAACACTTATTTTCAATCGAATTTATTACTTCCCTAGAATGTTTGTTTCAGTCGCTACGTGAGATGGCCCTCATTCTTTAATCAAATTCCATGTTTTACGAATAATTTTAAATCGTATCATGCTGGCTAATGACAAAACATAGATGCATGATCTTATTTTTTTATTGGCGAAAAGCTTTTTTGCTGTTTTTATTACGCATTCCTTCAATGAATAGCATTCGAAAAGGAAGGCGCAATTGCTAGGTTTGTTGGAGTGTCATGCTGTTAATCAGAATGGCACCAGTTCGAATCCGTGCCAATAAATATATCTTTAATGTTTCTTTTCTTTCTGTCAGATGCTCAAATGGGCAGGACTGTATTTGCCACAACCTATTTTTTCACACGCAAAATTAATGCTTTTTCACGAGTGACTCAGTCACATTTTTAAATATATTTTTATTTACATTGAAAATATTTACAACCAAAAGGTAAGCGGTGATCAAATTATCACAACATTGCATTTAACGAGGTTTTGTTACTGATGTCTTCAAATTACCTGCCTTCTCTTGTGCTCTTACTTTTTTCGGTTTTTGTTCATAATATTCTTTCTTTGAAATTTCTAAAGAGCTAAATGCCCTATGAAACAATTCGAAGTACAGAGCGGAGTTCCACACAGGTCGACTAGTTTATTAATCTAAACCACTTTTTGAAATTTTTCGTACAATACTGAAACAGTGCGTATGTGTATGCTTTTTAATTTTTAAAAAGTAACGAAGTGGCTACTACTTTTCAAATGTAGTTGTAGTTAACTAAATTTGTAATAAAGTAGTTGTAGTTGTATTTCAATATTAAAAAATGTAGTTTTCCCAATCACAGATTTAGAGGGGTGCTTTTAGAGAATTTTTAATCTCACATGGGTGGGGGGGGAGTGGTCCGTAGTATTTGAGAGACGGGGGGGGGGGGCTGCCATTGGTCTTGGATGAAATGAATATCCCACATAAAGCATTTTTATGTGCTTAAAAGACACTTTAATGAGAAAATATAGGAGAATGCAAGCTCTTCCATATGAACATTATTTCACTAGTCGATGACTCTAAAGCACCGTTTCAAATTCACATATCTGTTCGTGGCATAATTGAGTGTGTCGTAAAAGGCAGCCTTTTTTAAAATTCTGTGAATTGCAAATTTTAGTAGAATTTCAGTCATCCTCATTACACATTTCAATATACATTGTACTTGAGCCTCAATTGTCAGGGTTGCATAAGTTTTTGTTTTCAGCAACAAAGTTTAACTTAATTTTATAAATTTCGAACATTTTTCAAATTTTGCTGTCTTTGGAGTTGTTTTTCTGAGTTTGAATGGGTAAGAATTAAGTGATAGTCACAAAATACTTCATAAATTTACTATGTGATAAATGCTTAGGTTTTAAAACCTTCAGAACAGTTTATATTGTCAGGCATTTGTTTTCAGCAATCAAAATACTCCTTGAGTTCTCAGGAAACTTCTCAGCTTGCTCAATTGGAAGAGGAAGAGAATTTGTTTTCCCGAAGGTCCCAGCTACTGGATTCTGAAAGGCAAAGCTTCTGTTATAGGTTGACCCCTATTTTAAGAATAATAAATGCCATTTGTGGCATTGTTGGAATGTGTTTTTCAATTTTACTGTGGATTTCCTTACTTCTAAACAAGTATGTATGTTTAAACAATTTTATTTTGAAAAATTAATCTTTTTACTAATAATAAAGCTGAAAGTCTCTCTGGATCTCTGTCAGGATCACTGTGACGTGCATAGCGCCTAGACCGTTTGGCCGATTTTCATGAAATTTGGCACAGAATTAGTTTATAGCATGGGGTGTGCACCTCGAAACGATTTTTCGAAAATTTGATTTTATTCTTTTTCTATTCCAATTTTTTAAGAAAATTTTACTGAGCAAATTATCACAACGTGAATTAGTAAATTACCAAATTATCATAATGTGGAATCGTAACGTATAAGCAAATGAACATAGCAAATTGGTGAGAAATTCATCATCCAGCATTCGTAAATATATAGGCGAAAGAAATGACCTTTTAATTTTTCTACTACGGGCAAAGCCGTGCAGGTACTACTAGTATAAAAATAATACATTGTTATATTAACTAATTTTTATGTACTCACTTTATGTTGAAAAGGAAATGAAAAATCACTTAAAATGGTCAGTTATCAAGACTATTAGCAATACAGTATAAGTAGAAAATGCTAATGACCCCACAGTATGAGGAAAATAAAGGAGAAAACTTTTTTGTTTGAGAGAAATTTCTGTTAAAACTTTTTTCAGGCTTACCTTTACTCAGCAATTTAAAAAAAAAAAAAACATTTTGGTAAGATTAAAATCCTTGTCTTATTAGAGAGCAGATGAGTGAGGTACTCTGCCATGCTAAGCACAAAAGTTGTTTCTGCACTTTTTATCAAAATTGAGTTAGGGTCACCAAGTGATTCTTTGCTGCATATTTTACCTGAATACAATGTTTTATAGTCATTTGTGAATGGGAAATATTTTTTAATAAATTCTGAGAGTTGCATCTGAATCAAATACATGGTGGCGCAAAACTTTAAACGACAATTTTTCATTTTGAACTCGGATGCAGATACGACTTTTGTGTTTAGCACCCCAGTACTGCCAATCCATTCTTGGCCTTTTTTAATTTCCAGTTTCATTATTTGATGTTTTTTCAATCAATAGGGTTAATATCATAATTTGTAATAATATGTCGTATATAAAATACACCACCAAGCTCAGTCATTCCATCCGAGGACTGCAGTTTCATGCTTAGTAGCTCTCATCAGCCCGGAATAGGAAGTGACTGAGCTGGAGGTGGAAAATCTCTTAAGGAAGCCAAGAGTGACAAACAAACTGGTAGCTAATATAGAATTAGCCCTGACCAGATGAGTGACCGAAGCAATGGTTCAGTTCAACTCGAAGATTGAAGGCAAGGCATAGTATTTTCAGTAAGTTATCGCCCTATAGCCAGGGCTAAGGCAGAAATAATAAAATACACTGCCAGTTCAGTCATTCCATCTGAGTTTGTTGCTTATTAGCACTTGCTGCGTATTTTATGTATTTCTGCCTTAGCCCTGGCTATAGGGTGGTAACTTACTGAAAATGTGTCATATGTTATAGAATTAAATAAATGTATAGCATAACTTCCTCAAATTAATCCTTTCTAAAGAAAATACCAAGGTGATGAAAGTCAACTTGGAATAGAATTTGCGTGTCCTCTCTGACCAGACAGAATGTATGTCAAGCCAGATTTTGATTGTCTTCCCTCTCAAATGGTTATACCTAAAAATAGTAACATCAATGGGGGGGGGGGACAGATAATGAAAGCAATTTTTAATTTATAGGTATCCTCAACCAGGAATACATTGCCCGAGTTGAAAACAGTGATAATTCCATATTTTTTATCTTAAAAGAAAACAGCTATCCATATTAAACAACTAGTAGATCAGCTTTTTCAGGTTTTTTGGGTTTGTTTATTGCATATGTTTATGGATTTGAAAAAAAAAAAAAAAAAAGTGGTGGGCAAAGTCATCTACCAACTAAAGATCGTATTGCCTATAACTTGCTTTCCTTGATAAGCAAGCTGGAAATGCCTTCCTGGACCAAGTCAGCATTAATTGAGTGAAAATGACAACACATTCCATGAAAAAACTGATTTAATAACAAACATATGTTTTAAAACTTTATTCTTAACATTCACTTTTCTTAACTTCATTCTAACTCAGAGGTTATATGTTTTATAACATGTTTTAAAACTTTTTAAAGAAAATAACGTGAAAAATATTAAAACAAACTTTGACACAGAGAATTTCAAATATCTATTTTCAAAAATAGTTAATAAATTGAAAGGCTACTGAAATCTTTTCTTTTTATTAATTAAGTGTTTGAATATAATGGGAACAAATACTATTGTCGAGAGTTTAGGGGGAGGGAGTCCTGACCCTCCCCTTGTATCCGCCACTAATATCAGATGGCAAGATATTTGCTTTATCTTTCAGGGATGGGAACATAAATATTTTTTTTAATGAGATACTTAAAGATGGGTAGTTCAAAATCTCTATCTCCATATATGTTAGTTATTTTGCAGTGAAATATTGTGTGGACTCTTTTTCCTAAAATCTTCAATAGCCCCATTGATCAACTACTGAAGTCAGTGGTAGCTTTGCAATCAACTCGAATCATGAAAGGGAATATCACTATGGGGTTTTTTTTTTCACTTTTTTACTTTCCACTTTTCGCTCCAGGGTCCCCTGTGCCTACCACTATTTGTGGTTTAACTAGTGGTATAGATCACTGAAGACAACTCTGATTTTTTTGATGCAGATCAGAAACCAAGCAATCCCTGGTCCAGCAATCCCAGAAGGAAATTCTCTGTGCTAAGTTCGTTTCACTTGGAGGATTTTGACCACGAGCATATTTTACATCCCCCAGTCACTATTAAAGACGGTGTATCTTTCACCGGCAAGGATCAAACCCAGGACCGTCCAGTCACCTGTCCAATGCCTTACAGAGCAGGTCACCACGGCCCTCCTTTTTTTCCCCTACTGTCGCTGTTCACAAGATGTTTGATGAAGGGAAGATAAAGGGTAACAAAATTCATTTGTCTTTCAAGTTTTGATGAGCATTTCACCAGACTCAAACATAACCTTTCTGGTGGCTGCAGGGGTGCCTACCCCCTAAAAGCAAGGGCGCACCCCCCTAAATATCGCAAAGACCCTCCAAAAGCAAGAGCCCCCCAAAATGAGAAGAAATACCCTCAAAACAAAATAACTCTAAAAATTTCAACACCGCAGTCTGTGCCATGACCCCCCCCTCCCCTCTAGGGTGGACACCCCCTGGGAGGCTGTTATTTCACTCCTGGTGGACTACTTGTCAACCTCAAGAATGATATTAAGCATGTCAACACCATTGGTTGTGAAATATATAATGACACTAAAGGATATGCTTATTTATTTTTGAAAGTTGATTTTGTCTACCTGGTAGATAATGTACTTCTGATGGACTGTACTGTATAATACCATACTTCATTGATCAGTGTTGCAGGAGAGAGAGACGAGTTTTTTAGACTACAAAAACCTTAAAATGATAAAAGTTCTAAACAGACACTGCCTTAACTAACTTCATGTGTGTTTCTTTCCCCCCTAATCAACTAAAAATATTTGTCAATGAAGTACAGGTTGAAGTTGACCTTTCAGTAGGGCTTTGATCTTATTACCATTCTGAGTCATCTTGACATTGGAGGCAGGAAGCACCAAATAAATGAATTTGATTGTTGATTAGAACCAGCCTGCCTTCTTGCTAAAAATTATTTTTTCAAAAGACCACTCGTTAATTAAAGTATCATTTCCAGTTCATGCATAAAAAGAGAAAAATTCCCTTCATGGAGCAGAAAATTACTGATATCAAAAAGTTGGTTTTATACATAAACCATAATCATATTTATTTCTGTGACTAACTTTTTTTTTTATCCCACGAAAACAGACCACAAAGAAAGAAAAAACTGCATTTGTCAATTGAAGAATTTTGTCATCAAGTTGGCAAACAAAGTTGATGGCAAAATTCTACCTGAAAAATGTACAGTTCTTTTGATCTAAAATAAACTTTATATATATGTATATATACCCAGTAGCAGAAACTTTCTAGCCAGTTTGTGACACTGTTTTGGGCAGTTAAAAATAATCTGCAGCATTATTATTAGTTTTATTTTAAGTTTTCATAAAATACACAAGTCCCTTGAAAAGTCTAGATTCAGATATGTTCCAACTGGCCAGCGGCCACTAGACCCGAAAAACTTAGTGGCCCCCACCGTTGCCGAGTTTTAAATTATAAAGGGGGGGGGGGGAGGGTCACTACTTTCATAAAATAAATAGAACTTTGCACACTATGAAAAACAATTATTCAATGCATATTTATTTAAATGTGGAAAATTCAAGTTAAAATAGGTTTTTGAATTTTTTTTTCAAAAAATGAATAAATAAATTAGTGAATGAGAAGTTGGCAGGATGGCAACTTCTCATTCAATAATTTATTTATTGAATGAGAGAAGTTGGCATTTTAGATGAACGTTTTGGTTTATAGCAGAGCTTCCAAAGCAATGACAATCAAATACAGTTGTGCAGATAATAATTCATTTTTCATGAAAATAATTTTAAAAAAATAAATAAATAAATAAATAAAAAAAAAACGTGATTTATTGTACATTTTCCCTTACCTTCAATATTTTGTATTGAAGTAAACTGATCAAAACTTGATCCAATTCTTTTTTTGGGAACATAGACAAGTAACAGTCTCGTCTATTTCCATCTTGCCAATGACCAAACAACGGGAAAAGTCAATGATTATAAATAGATTTTTTAATTTGTAATTAATAATAGAGAGAGATTCAAAATCCTTGAAATAGTCAGTTTTTAGCACATTAGCCTCTAAATCAATGAATATAGGATAATATTGTAAAGATAAAGTTTTGCATATTTCAAGACAATAATTAAAAATTATCTGAAAAAATGGCACATTTTGCACAATTTTCAACAGCATGAATTGCAATAAACATCCATTCCATTTATGAAAACGTAGGCACTTAAAGAGTCTTGCGTACCAACATCTTGGGAATGAACAAACATGGCGACTATGCCAAAAATTAAGATCTTAATTTCTGAATTTGTTGCTAAAAGATAATTTAAAAATAAAAATCCTCTTGAGACTACACTTAAGTTGAAAAGTTTTTGCACTTTTGCGCCCAAAGCAATGAGGAGAAGGGGAAATTTTAAATATAAAATTTTTCGTGTTTTTCGCAATCAGGAGTGTGTGTGTGTATGTAGGCGTGTGTGTGTTGTGTGTGAGGGGGTATGTGTGTTTGTGTGCAGGCATGAGTGTGCGGATAGTTGTATGTAGGTGTGTGTGTTTGTGTAGGTGTCTGTATGTATGTTTGTGTATGTGTGTGTGTAGGTGTATGTATGTATATATGTGTGTGTTTGTATATGGATGCAACCTGGAGACGGTTTTCGCTGTAGGAGCAGCATCATGGGGATCCTGTCAACGGTGGTGCTGCAGAGGGTGCTGGTGGGAAAATAAAATGATTGCACATCAAAACAGTCAAATAAAAGCAATAAGCAATCGTGATTTCTCAAAAAAAAGATTTGCTGCACGTTTTAAGTCATTTTTATTAGTTTGCAGTTAAATGAAACATCCAATTCTCCTTTGTTTTGGAAAATGTAGACACTTAAGCATCTTATCTACTTCGATCTTTTGAATGACCAAATATGGCGACTATTTTTCTAGCTGAAATGCTGAAGCATCCATCGCTTTTCCAGTGAAAAAACGAACTCCGAACGATCTTTTTGCCAATTTGTATTTCTTTTTCTTTCTTTTATTTATTAATTTTTTCTTCCTTTTTGTTTTTTGGCCGCTGAAAAATCTGCGATGCACGTCTCGCATCTCTCGATTTCTGCTACCGGGTATATATATGTATTGATGTTTTACTGTTGTATCTAACTTCTATTTTTTTTCACATTTGGCATAAAATATAATATGCACATATACTTACAGTATTGATAAACTTATAAATTCAATTGGATTTCAACATGGCTACATTTTAGTAAATGGTACATTGCCTAAACCAGTGGATTATCTTATGCTGAAGAGTCAAAAGGTAATATTTTTTACGCTTTTATTATACCTGCTCTGTCTTAAATGCGACTAGTTTTTTAGTTGTTGCCAAAAGCAAAGTAAATAAAATTTAATTGTTAAATTAATTTCATGACTAAAATTAAGCAAGCATAGATTTGTGGGTTTTTGGGATTTGACACTTTTCAAATTACACAGGTTTATCGGCTAAAACCTGTATTACCACTCAAGTTATTAGTTTAAAATTGCTTTTAATTTATCTTTTTTCATTATATACTTGTTTTAATACTGTTGCCTCTAATAATTGTTGCACATTTGCAAGTTAAGTTACTTCTATTTTTGTGAAATCATCCTTGGTCCAAGACTAAATTCTACCACATGCTATGACTAGAAACCTATAACACCAACATTTATTAACATAAAAATAAAAGGAACGTGAATAATTGCATTAATCAATGTAACAACCTATTGCAGAACAGTACTGGAGACTCGGGTCAAGTGGGGTGGGCAGCTGACTCACATTTTTTTCCATCAAAGATTGCTTAAAGATTTTTAAGAATTTAGTTTAAAAAAATTTTTAAAGGGCCCATGACCCAAGAAACCCAAATTTTTTTTTTTTAAATAAATTGAAAAAAAGCTATGCTGAAGTTTTAACAGTGAAAAAAATGTGTAGAAAAATTGAAACTGGGGACAATGTTAAGTTATGGAAGACTTGTTTTCTTGCAGACATAATTTAAAAATAAAATGAGTTTCCTATAATTAGGATTTAAAAAAAAAAAAAAAACCACACAGTTACTTAGAACCGTTTAAACAAGTAAGTTAAAAACTGGAAAACAATCATAATAATAAATAAATAAATAAAATGCTTGAGCAAATGAATTCAAAATTTAAGTTGAAATATTGAAGCAGTGAAAAACGTGCAACAATCACTCATTAAAAACACTTTTCATTTATTCACATTCATTTGTTAACTTCATTTGTAAATAAAATAAAAGTGGTAATAACTTTATTTTTATATATTCTTTTTACAATGTTTTTGTGTGTTCATATATTCAAAAAGTTTTGAAATTATGCATTAAAAGTTAAGTTTTTGTTTTAAAAAAGAAGTTTGTGCTTTTTTAGGTCTTTCCTTTGGATTACATTTTCTTTTTCAGTATTATAATTTATCTGTTGTTGTGTACTATTTCTGCAATGCGGTCTCTTAAAGTTTGCTGTTTTTGCATCCCTGTAAGTATTTTTTTCCCTACATGATAGTTTTCCTTTGAAAAGGGAGTAAAATGTATTTTCTTGCACTAACATCTGACTGCAATTTTACCCTATCTTTACTAATAATAAAGCTTAATGTCCGCATGTCTGTGACGTCCATAGCGCCTAGACCGTTTGGCAGATTTTCATGAAATTTGGCCCAAAATTAGTTTGTAGCATGGGGGGTGCACTTCAAAGCGAGTTTTCAAAAATTCAATTTTTCATTTTCTTTTCAAATTTTAAGGACATTTTACCAATCTAATTATCATGACATGTACGTAGTAAATTATCATAATATGGACAAGCAAATTACCACAACATGAGAGAGCAAATTAATATAGCATATTGCCGAAAAATTCATCATCCATTATTTGTGTACTAGTGGTAAACACCAGGTCATGTTTCTAAACTGCTTTTATTTTTCTTAGGCAACATACTAAAAAATTCATATCAAAATTATGTATACTGAGCGTGCACGTCAATAACCGAGACGAAAGAGGCAATCCATGTGAATACAATTTCTCACCTTGTAATTGTTTACTACACCAAACCTTTGGTGTTTCTGCACCATTTTGTCTTAAAGACCACAAATTGCGTCTCCGAGGGGCAGCTATTCCACAAAACAAGAACATAATGGCCGCAAATGCCCAACGTTCCACTCGGCAAAACAAATCACCCACAACAAACCAGATGATGCCAAGCCAAAAGGAACAAGGTGTGGAGCGGGGAAAAGGTGGAGGAAGAAGATGGAACAGTCAACATTATGCACAATTTCCCAGAGTCATGTGACCGAGAAACGCAAAGGTGAAAAAAGGACAAATAGCACGAAAGCTTTAAAGAGATGAGTGCAATTGGGCAGAAACTGAATACTTAATGAAAATTGCCTTAAAATGTTGTGAGCAACGCAACATAATACAGGCGAACCAAATGACCTTTTTATTTTCCACTACCGTGCGGGTACTGTTAGTAGCAAATAAAAGTAATTTTATTTAAATATGCTTTGTATGCATGTTTTATATAATAGATTAAAAAATGTTTCCATTTTATGTATAAATGTATTAAAAATTATTTAATAGTTTTTTTTTAAATAAAAACTCTGTTTAAAAACTGTATAAGGCTTTCACAGCTGGCGTCGATATGAAGAGAGAACATTTCCAGGCTTATTGGCCGTGGTCTAAAGGAAAAAGAAGAAATCTTCTATTTTTCCTTTCTTCTTCTTTTTCCTTTAGACCATAGCCAATAAGCCCGGAAATGTTCTCTCTTCATAAAACTCTGTTTAATAAACATATTTCTATGGAAATTATTTATAATTTCTTTAAGTAGTTGCAATGTCTTTCTTAAAACTTAATTTGTACAAAATTCAAAGATTTTTTCCAAAATTTAAAAAGTGTTTGCACAAAATTTAGTTTTTACTGAAAAATATTCTTTCAATAATAATAATAATAAAATCGTGGTATAACAATCATATTAACAGATTAATTAGATAAAAATATTAAAAATTCTGCTTTTCTTTTTAGATGTATAGAATTAGACCTGGAAGATCTCAGCCTCAGGGCTTGATATTGTTGAGTTTTATCCTAATATTTACTGTCTTAGCATTTCATATCCTTATGTTTTCTGTCACTCCTGATTATGCTACATTTGGACATCAAAACTATTGCTCAATGGTAAGAAACTGAAAATTTTTGTTTAAATTTACATCATGGTATAATGCTATGCTTGTCATTATTGCTGTATTTACCATATTATCTCTATTTGATTAGTTAGGTTTTTCATTTTTTGAAATTTCGATGCAATCATATTTTTTATTATTCATCATGCATTTATATTGAAAAATAAAACATATTTTTTTTTTAAATAAAAAAAACAGATAATTACAAATTAATAAATCTGCTTCTAATTGCTCAATGAGCATGTTTTACTTCAAGGTTTTGTCATTCCAGAACTGGGATGGGAAACTTGCTGATTTTAAAGCTTAGTACTTGGGCGACCAAGCCTCACTCAGCTTCAAAAAATTATTTTTTTTTAAATCTATTTTTTTTTCTAAGGTTTGATTTTCTTTTTAAGATTAACTTGAAAAGCAAAACATAAACGAAATACAAAAAGCTCATTGCTAATTATTATGACTACGGCTCTAAGTTCAATTGTACATTTCAACATGGCAAATGTGCAACTATAAAGTCAAATGTCCTGCACAATCAGACATTTGACATTTATAATATTTCAGATAGCAATACATCTTGCCTTTTCTAATTGTTAGTTTATTAATTAATTTTTTTATTTTTCAGCAAAATGGAACCTGCTTTGGTGAACCGTGTTCATTGAAGATTCAATCAGGTTCTTAAGATTTTATTTTCTTCATTTGCTGAAAATTTATTTATTTGTTCATTTCATTAATAATCATTATTTTGGCTACTTTATTTTTTTTTAGGCGAGTGTCTTAAGACAAGATCTGGAACCTTTATTCTTGCTTTTGCCTACAAAGCTTGGCTATTCAGCGTATTCTTCTTTTGGATGTCCTGGGGTGTGCTAGCTGTAAGTTACTAAGTATTTGCTAACACTGTCCATGATAGCTTTTTTTTCAGATGAGCACATTTTCACGAGATTGGCTGATTCTTTGAAAAAGATACATTGTAAAGACCTTTTCCAAAACAAAGTATTAAAAGCATGTCACTTTTAGATACCATGTGTTAATCCTGGGATAGATTTGTAGGTTTAGTGATGTGTATATTAGGGTGTCCAAAAAGAAAGATTTTGGAAATTCTGCTCTATACAAGCCAGCCATTGTTCAAAATGGTGGAATTGGAAAAAAAAAAAATGAGGTGAATCAGTTAATATTTAGGGGTTGCGAAGGTTCAGTGCTTAAAAGATGTGGATTTAACACAGAAAATGAAGTTATTACTAAAACACATAAAAAATTTTTGCTAATTACAATTAAGTGCAGAAATACTGTAGAAAAAGGTATTTTACATTTATAAATGTCATAATAGAAATTTTTGAAACATCAATGTTACATAAGACATTTTTCTCTTGTTCATGAAGGTTTAGTAACAACATTAGACATCAAATGTTTTTGGTAAAACCTTTCCTAAAACAGGAGTCTGGTTACAACCACGATAGATATACAAATAGTGATAAAGCAAATACACATTAATAATAGTACAAACATTAAAACGAAAGATGAATACAGAAAATGATCATAAAACTAAATTCATCAGCTATGGAAGTTTCATCAAGTCAAAACTAAATGATTTACTCGCTTTTGATGAATCTGCCACAACTGATAAGTCGAATTTCATCACTTTCTGTATTTATCTTTTGTTTTTATTATCATTACTGTGTACTTGTTTTATTATTAACACTATAAATATTCAAATATACATATTATTCTAAAAGTGCTCCATTTATTTAAAATATTTAAAGCAGAGATGATTTTGCTGTAAGATGATTTAATAAATGGCAACTATTATAATAATGTATTTTTTTTTATAAATGTTATTTAATCTTTTGAGCACTTTGATACGAAATTTATATCAGACGGTTTTGTCCTCAGCTGTCAAAGTCAAAATATAGACCACTACGTATCAATGCAGACATCAGTGCCGTAATTAAAAAATAAATTAAGTAGTTAATCAACTATCATACCAAATTATAAAATTCTACAAAAAAGAAAGAAAATAAATGATATGATTATTACTTCTAAAAACCTTTTTAAATTATGACTGTTTAAATCACCATAAAAAATGTGTGCTTATTTTTGGAAAAAAGATACATTTTATTTCTTGAAAACTACTATAATCTTAATGTTTTTCAGATGTTTCTCATCAGCCTGGTTGTAAACTTAAAAAGGTCTAGAAGATCAACCTTAGAAGAAGCCATTGATAGAGATGATTTCGATGATAGTTATGATGATCGTTTGTTGAGTGCTTAATCTTGTTGTTCATACTATTATGTCATACTCTTACCTATAGTAGATCATCGTCTATTTGCACAGCATTCCTCGCGATTGTCTAATATGGTGTAAGGAACTTGAATTTGATGGCACTTTGAGGGTTTGGTAGAAATCCCTATTTTTCCCTAAATAGGAATGAGAAATACGGATTTTTATTACAGTGCATCACAATCATCTACTTGATTTTTTTTCTTGGAATGTTGGCAGGCATGTATTTAGTTTCAACCAGTTTTTGTTTCCTTTTATCTTAAAAGAAAATTGCTATGCAGTTTATTTTTTTAGCCAGATGTTATTTGTGGTCAAATAGAAAAGATTGTAGGATTTGATTGAAAAATTGGTATATAATAATGTTCATAATAATAGAAGTAGATTCTGAAATAAATAAAATAAAGTAAAATTTGATGGACTATAAATGTTCTCATTTGTTTTTGATGCTGAATAGAGCCATTTTTCTGTACAAATGAATACAATGAATTGTGTACAAAAAATGACTTTTTGCCAGTTACGTATTAAAAGTTGAAGAAACTAAAATATTTTAAAGTGTGAATTTACTATTTTACGAACAGTTATTTGGGACAGTAAATCTTTGAGCCTAGCAAATTTTTTCTTCAAAAGAATCTACTTTTTTTATGAGCATTTCTGATACACCAAATTTTTAACAAAATCTTACTACCTTTTCTTTTATCTGCGATATTTTTAACTGCTAAATTTTACCTTGTGTGTTAGTTTATATTTGCTATGCTTTTAGGTAAGACTATTATGAATACCAGATGCAATAATCTGGTTTTCATCATGTTGTAAATAATTTTTATGCATGAAAGGTGGGAAAACTCTAATCAATTAATGTTGTTGTGTTTTATGGAATTTGTTTCATTGTGCTTTTAGAGTACTATCTGTTGTTATATGTGTTAATCATCATTTATTTTATATATATATATATATATTTTTTTTTTGCTTTATAATTACCAGCGGCCCGTCCTGACCTTGTTTGGGTTTAAGAAAAGCTATCTATCTTTAAAAAATATTATGCTGTAACTTTTAATTTCAAGTTTAATAGTAAGCAACATTTTTTGTTTGGTTTTTATGAGATTTGAAAAGAAAAATGATTTACCTCATTTCCTGAACAAGCGAAACCAAAATATAATTCCCATTGAACAATACAATCTTCCAGTTTGGACCATTGTACGACATACCGTAAAGTTGTACGTTTGAACTTCGGATTTGATGATTGTGATGGTATAAGAAAATTTCATTCGAAATTGTATTCACTTAAATTGGAAAAGTAAATATGCAGGGACCATGGCAATGCAAGAAATGTGAGCGAACTGATCTACTGCTGATGCTGTAAGAACAACACTCAATCATATTATTCCTTAGTGCTTTTAATTGGGGTCTAATTCCATTGCATAGATTAGGCAAATTAAAGTTGTGCAATAAAATTATTGGAATATCGCCTTTAATTTTTAAACCATGAAGATAAGTCCCTCTCCTACATCCATGTGTAATTTTTTTGGCAAAGAGTCATGGTTTCAGGATAGACATTGCGAAGCAAATTATTTAGAGAGAATTTCCAAACTTGTATATTTGATAAGACATCCTTTTCCAGGTATTTTCCAGTTACTTGTAATAAAAGACTCTAGTAATGCTTACCACATTTCTTAAACAAACTCTTATAGCTGTTCATAAGTCAGAGATTGTAAAGGGCTGCAAAAAGGAGACAACTTCAATTAGGATTGAAGTATATCTGCACCCGTTCCTCTAGGGCATCACAGGAAAAGTTTGATTAAAGTCACCTCCAAATACAAAAGTGACACCTGTCATAATTTTATCTGAACCTTTTTATCCTTTTAGGGTTATATCTATGGTTTCTATAGCCAAGGAGAATATTGTGGAACATACGGAGTCTTTCTGGAGGAGATATTCAAAGTAGTTTAAATAAGGAATAGTCTGTTTTTGAACCACTAAGTAAAGTCCCGACAGTTCCTTAAAAAAACATCTCAAAAGCAAGTATGCCTGTTGATCGATATTTGACTAGTGTTGAATTTATTAAGTTTTCCAGTTCCACCAGGTAAGCCGAGAAATATTAATTTGCGTTCCTGGTTTTCATAGACGAATCTTGTTTTTATAGAATTGTTTTCATTGATTCTCTGCGGCAGTAGCAAACTAAAGTCCCTTGCCGGAGTTTACGCTTTATTGACAAATTTTGCCTTTTTTTTAGAAATTAGATTTTGGTTTAGATCGTTTGACGTTGAATGACAATCTTATTATTTTTGCTGACGCTCTCCTTGCAATATGTCGTCACAGAGATCTTTTTTAAATGTTTGCAATAAAGCAATAAGATCTAAAATTTGTCGTAAAAGTTAAAAAGTTATTAACTATTCACTGATTTTAGGAGGGGAGTCAGAAAATTACATGTATCAAATAAAGTTTGTTTCCAAAGTTTTGTTTTCCTTTGTTCGACCGAGTTCTGTACATGCTAATTGATAAGTTGGCAGGACCTTTAACTGTCAAAAGACTTTGGAAATACATTGGACCACGAAAATGTTCTAAATGAAATCTGAAGTAACAAAATACCAATTGGATAGTAGGATGAGTATTGTATCTTCTACTAAGAGGTGAGTCTTTTTCAATCCTGGGATGAATTTTAACCTCTTTTACTCATTTTCTTCAGAAAACTTGCTTTTTCACATGCCTCTGTTTCTTTATTTTTTGGTGATTTCTTTCTGATATTTTCTGATAATAAACTTGTTAGCTATGTTATTTAATTATATCATTTTAAATGCTTAAATACAGTCATCATGAAGAATATTTCTACAAAGAATTTTTCTTTAGTTTTTCCTTTTTATCAATTGCTTTCCTGCCGAATATTCTTTGTTCGTCATTGTTTCAACTCTTAACTTTGAATCTGCGATTCTTATGTGCAATTATTCTTTGAGTTGAGAATTTTCTATTCTAAATGTACTTAAGTGAATTTCTTAGACGTTTTTCATTTCAATTTTAGTATGAAAAAAAAAAACCCTAAAAGGATAGCCCGAAAAGCATGCAAATTTACAACTTTTAGAAATATGGATTAAAATCGTCTAATTTGCACTACTTCAATTCAGAAACTAATTCACCCGAAGCGAACCTCAGTTATTTATTTAAATAAATTTTGACACATAAACATTCTGTAACTCTAAGTGGTTTTCAATGCCCAAGGCTATTATAAAGCTACATGCCCTATCCTCTGAAGTCTCAAATACATGTAAAGCTTTTTGTGACTCATATGCTGCCAACGTGATTTTATTTTCTTCCACGTAATTCTATCCCTCAACATTCATTCAGGAACCTTCAACCATGCTGTTATTTTAAACGCGGTACAATGGGTGTTTGTTTTTACGTTCATAAGAATAAAACAGTATGAAACATAAACTAGTAGCGTAGACAAACTATTGGTTAAAAAAATTATTATAAATACATATATGCATGATTTATACATAGCCCAGTGTGTATTTACGTATGAGCTTACTGGGCTATAGCCCAGGGCGGCATGATGATGGGAGCGGCACTTTTTCCCATACCTTTTTTTAACCAAAAAAACTTTTTTAGTCATAAGGCCATAGGAGTGGCCTTTCATGGGTTTTTTCATAGGATGACCAACCAATTTTATATTTACATACTAACTGCACATTTTTGCACCTCAAATCAATTTTAAATTGCAATTTGCTAACTGTAAAACAGTACATTATTATTATTACATTACATTTAGCAATATCTAAAACTTTAGAAACTTGTGTTATTTTTAAAGTTTGACATTCTTATGAATAATCTTAGGGAATAAAAAAATTAATTAATTAAATAAAAATATCATCAATTACAAAAAGTAAATAAAGTACTATAATGAAATGCTTCAAGAGGGTAATTATTATTACTTAGAATTAGCGATTATAATTTTGTTAGTTAAATGTTGATTATTATTATTGCATTTCAAATTTGATTTTGAGCAGATTCCTTAAAAAATGATTTAAATAAAAAAAAAGCTGACTCAAATTAAAAAAAAAAAAACAGATTTAAGTATTAAAAAGAAATTGTTTCCCCTCCCCCCAACTCTCTAAATTAACACAACAAGAGGGCAGCCAGTTTCAAAAGCCCGGGGCGCCTTCACATCCAAGTACGCCACTGACATAGCCTATGTCACTCAGTAAGAGTGCACGTTTCATAGAGTGAAAGAATTTTTCAAATAATTGCAATGGTTCCGGAGATTATTTCGAATATATAAACACCCAAAAATCCGCTCTCTCTCTCTTTATAATATTAGTATAAATGTATAAAAGATATCTGGGCAATTCCACACATAATTGACATACATTTTTGAAGCAAAACAATACATATTTTGTAACATTCAACGCAAAATATATGTTGTGCAAACAATCTTTTGCCCTGGAATATTGTACTTTCTAAGCTGAATTTAGTGGTTATAATTGAATTCCTGAAGTACATTTTTGATGATTTTTAAATATTTATTAAAAACATGTTAATTGACTGACATTTTAAAAAGAAATATATCAGTCAGTTACCTTGCTTTCAACAATTTTTTTTAAATCGTCCAGAATGTATTTTGAGAATTCAATTGAATCGGCAGATTTAAGAAAGGAATAAAAACCAAAAATTACCCCCCCTTTTTTTTTGCTACATAAAATATCTCCTAGCTTTAACCTACATGTGGGTGGTAAGAAATAAATAAAAACTATTCCCAAGAGATAGTTATAGACCATTGAATAGTGTAAGAAGGTCAGGTGTAAGAAGGAAACAAATCCCGGATTTATTTCTTTCTTAGAACTCATAATTAATTGGTCCGCTAGGTTGCAGCACAAGTAGTTACTCCAAAAAATGTGTCCTTTTGACCCTGCAATCCAGCAATATATAAATCAAAATAAAGCAAATATTTCTTCGTTTGATTATAATCTAGAGAAAAAAAATCCCTTCTATGAGATGTTTCGTCAGCATTTTGTGACGAGTTATCAGAAAAGCTTATTTTTTGTTCATTGAAATATGTGTGAGTATATTTAAAATTTATTTCCAGCCATTTTTTCCCCTAGCTTGATTAATTGAGCATTGGGCTTAAATGGGACATATTAAAGGGACTTGAATGTTCTACTGTGGTATTTTTGCATTAATTATGTTAAAATCTTTACCAAAATAACGCTATCTTTTAAACTGTTTTTCTTCATTTATTCATCATTTATTTTAGTTAGTTTTATACATTTTGATAGTGTTTTTATTTTATGTGTACTGTTTGCTACTTAAGTAAAAATGTTGTTTAATTTGTCATTTGATTTTTGTGATTATAGTTTTAACTTGTATGATTAGCTGATGCTGGTTGGGATATCAACATGCATTGAAACTTCGTTAATGCAAAAATCATGAGACCGTGATAAATATTTCATGTTAACTGGATCTGATCTTATCCTATAAATTACTAAGTTATTGTTAACTCGCTAAGCCAAACTAGTGTTTCATGTTAAACAATTTCACATTATCAAACTTTGACTTCGCAGCCACATAAGACGTAATTGCATGAATCTCAAACAGCATATTTAGAAATGAATGTTATAAAATAAATGTTATATTATGAATTACTTTTAAGATTTAAAATGTATATCTTGGGTCTAAAGAAATTAGAGGTATTTTTTTTACCACTAAAACTTATGGTTTTACAATTTATTTTTATCACTTTTTGAAGCTCTGTCTTAGCCTACGAAGACATTTTAAAAACATATTTTTCAAACAGTAGCATATGGTTTTTTCATTTTGATTTCCTGCAAAATATTAAACTATTATGCTTTTTGTAAAAATTTGAGATGTGTAAAATTACCTATACAAGCTTTTATACCAGCGATCGGCAACCTAAATTCTGTACCGATCTACTTTCCAAGTTTGGTGATCGTCAAGATCAGATCAACTTCCGGGGGGGGGGGGGGGGGGAATCTCCCCGCTCTGTGGCATTGGTGAAATGTTGTTCGAAGCAGTGTTTTCTTACTTTAAAAATTTACAACATTTGAAACAAGTTTGATCTGTTAATTCAGTTTTCCTTTTGTGGACATTTTTCAATAGCAAAAGTAAGAAATAAATATTTCTCTCAATTATTAGAAGTTGGGGCATTTCCAGCTTCCAGCGATAATAAAAAGTTCTGGAAATGTTTTGAATAACTTTTGTCTCAGAAGTTCATTTAAATTCTTTTGCAGAAAATAATGTTTTTTTAATGATACTCTGAGAAGAAAAAAGAAAGTTCCAAAATATTGTGGGGATCGACTGAAAATGGGCTCGAGATCGACCGGTCGATCACGATTGACGGTTTGCCTACCGCTGTTTATACTGTTTTAATGTAGTAGAAAATTTTGAAATACATTTAACTTTGATTTTGCTAGTAGTGTCTAAAAATGATTTATTCTGTCTTAGTTATGTAATGAAAGTGAATAAAATTGTTTGATATAAAATATCTCCTTACTTGCAAGAAATAAATTGAATTTTCCTTAAATTTACTTATGATTTATATCCTGTATCCACATAGTACTTGCCTGTTATAATCTTTGAGAAGGGATAAAAGGTAGAGAGAGAGAGAGAGAAGCTATCAATTCTTGAAGCAAAGATCTAGTCACATGATATATTTTAAAGTTCAGAATTGGAAGAAATCAGGGTTTTTTTTCATTAGTTTAAAAGTAAAGCGTGTCACCCATTTGTTTTAGTTAAACCATATGACTTGGGATCTTTGCCTCAGTTTTTCCTTAGCAAATGATAGGACCTGCTCTACAACATGGAAATAGATGTATTGAGACGTTTAGTATGAAAACTTGTTCAATCTAGGCATTTACAAAAGTTTTTTTTCTTTCTTTCATTTAGTTTGATACTTAGTCCATAGATACTATCCGGTTGCAAAACATTTTGGAACGAGTCCGTGGGTGCAAGACCTTTCGTCTCAGGACGGATTTTCGTCTTGGACAAAATTTGCGAGACGGAGGTCGGGGCGGAAAAAAAATTGATGACTTTCCTTCAGTTTTTACTCAAAGGAGAAAAATTGAGTGTTTGAAAAATATCAGGGTTTGTACGGGTCATGGAAATCCTGGAAAGTCATGGAAAAAAATTAATGAAGTTTCAGACCTGGAAAAGTCGTGGAAAATTAATATTTTCATTAAAAGTCATGGAAATTTATTTAAAGTCATGGAAAATGTCTTGGGTAGTAAGAAAGTAACAATAGCTAAAAGAGCGCTAGAAATATTGAGTGGTTTAATAATATTGCATATAACTTGAACATTCTCAAAAACAGTTCGAGTTTTGGAATCCAATTTCGTTCGCTTCTGTAAAAGCCGCTCGACTTTTTTGTAATGTGATTTTACTATTGGGGCATCACTAATTTTGAGTTCACCATTATTTTCAGCACTTTTTATATTTTATATTCTGTAGTAGCGTATTTGCACGTTTTTGATTTTGCCACGCCCCCTCAAAAAGTAATTCAATTGCTCCCGAGTTCGTTTCAACTACTTGTAAAAAAATCATTATTAAATTAATCGGAGTTTTTTGTCGAAGGCTTTAGAAAATAAAGACTTAAGTCAGGCAATAGAACATAGAAATAGGGGAATTCTAATACTTTAGAAAAATGAATTTTCTGGAAAACGGTGGCTTTACTTTAATGAACGAATATATACTGTCAAGTTACATTAGTGATTAGATGAACTATTGACACCAAAGGGCTATGATTTTATGAAGCATAAATTTATTATTGGAAACTTACTAATGACTCATTCAACTTTTGTCCCATTCATTACTATTCTGCCCTATGTATTAAATATTTGTTAGACATTTAAACATCAGTGTTTTCTATTCACTATATTTTTACTTTACTTGAATTTATATGATAAAGACAAATAAGAATTCTGTAGTGTGCACTTAAATTCTTTCAATCACAAGTAAGTGCTTCAATGAGGTAGTGGCACTCACGTAAAAGTTTCTCTAATGCCCATTTCCGAAAATTGGCAAGTTTGGCATTAAATAGTACTATTCTCTTCGTGTAACAAAGTCATGAATATTTTTATGAAGTCATGAAAATTTTTTATCCAAATTAAGTATGAACCCTGAAATATGCTTTAATTACTGTACCGTTCCATAACCACGAATGTACATCGACATTCTCTCGATTTTCCGACATGGACTGGTATTGTTTACAACGTGCTTTTGGAGGAGTGGCTATTAGACTCGCGCCGTTTTTAAGTTGCTCTGTTATTTCCAACTCACTGCATTGCAGACCGCGGAGTTGCTCACTATTCTCCCTGATTTATCGAATTTACCGTCTGTACTTGAAAATTTGGCCTTTTCTCTTTCTATTTTCGATCATCCTTTCGATGTTTTTTTTTCTCCCCATTTGCGTTTTTTTTTTTTTTTGCAAAAAATGTCTTAGAGTTGAATGTGAATCACCGATTGAGAGTGATTGCTGACGGGATGAAATGTTTACGCCACAGCAAAAGGCGTTCACATACCAGGCAAAATGTCACATATCAGGGATTTTAAAGATGTTAATGAAAATTGGAATTTTGGAAAGAATCGGGGGGAAATTTTCAAGCTGGTTTGAAACACAGATGGGCAACTGTTCCCGCATTTTTGGCATGTTTCTAGTAAAATATTCTAAGACTTGAGGAATCACTAAATTCCAATGTCTTTCAATCTAACACTCGCTAGAATGGAAATGTGGGGGAGGGGGGGAGATAGAGAGAAAAGGAAACGAGAAAAATACCGCAGCACGAATTTGCGAAAAAACGCTGCTCTTGCAAAGAGGGTTAGTTTGCAAATTAACCCAAGGTACTGTGGTCCTAAAACGAGGAAGGGGGTGGGAATACTCAAGGGCTGCATAATAAAATATCGAAAAACTGAATTGAAAGTCTTTTTTGAAGCTAGGAGTGGTTCGGGATTTTTCTTCTGCAAACTCATAAAAATTTAAAAGTCAAAACTGTTTAGGCTGTCTTCAATGATGTAAAAATGGGAAGGGGAAGTTTTTAAAAAAAATCGGAAACTGGAGTTTTAAAAAGACTAATTCAGGCAATCTTTGGTGAATTTATGAGAGATGATTTTGGTGTTCTAACCTGAAAATGTTTTGTAGCTGATGTATTAAAAACTATTTGAGGCTATACTTCAATTTCTTAATAGAAAGGGAATTGGGGACCCTCTCCTGAAAAGTGTTTGTGATTGAAGTCTGATAACTTTTAGGCAATGTCAAGGGGGGGGGGGGGCTCTCTTTAGGCGAAATTCCGAAACTGGAGTCGTAAAAGCAAACCTTTACATCATCTTGGTGTTCGGAGTCCCCCTTCCCCGAAAAAAATTCAAAGCTGAAGCATTCAGAACTCAGCTTTAGATAATCTTTGAGGGACTTAAGAAGAGGGAATTCAAATACTTTCTTTCAATAAATTTTAGAACTTAAATTCTTAAAACTTCGGTGATGAAAAGCGGGAACCGCAAGTTTTAAGTCAAATTTAGTGAACATAGGAGAAGGAGTTCGGGGGGGGGGGGGGGGGGGTTGGCTCTCTTCCCCGGAAATTTCCCCGTTCTGAAGTATTGAAAGGCTATTTTGGCATTTTTTGCGTGAGTTAAGAGTTAGGAAATTCGGGGGTCTTTCTCGGAACGTTTTCGAAATTGAAGTCTTAAAACTTTAGATTGTCTTTGGCGATGTGAGGAGGGGAGTTGTTCTTACAATAAAATAATAAATCTTAAACACAAACTTACACTGCCTTTCATAAACACAAAGAGAGGGGGACGCGGGTATTCCGCCGCTCAGCCCGAAATATTTCAGTTTCTGTAATTTTAAGAGCTCTGTTTTGGGCTATCATTGGATTATTTAAGGGGGAAGGAAATAGGAAGCTTCTTTCAAAAAGTTTCTGAAATTAAAGTATTAAAACTTTTAGGCGGTCATAAGTCATGTTCAAAGGTATTGGGGGGGTAATGTTTCTAGAAAAAAAAAAATAGAAACTAAAACCTTAAAACTTAAATTTAGGATATTTGTGGTGAATTCAGAAAAAGGGGTTCGGGAGTTCTCTTCCGAAAATTTTTCGATGCTGAAATATTTAAAACGCCACTTTAGACTATATTTAAGTGCCTTAAGAGGGATGTGATTCGGGGGCCTCCCTGGGGTGAGGATTCAGTTCCCCTATTACTTTTTTTAATTAATGAATATTGGTAACTGTACCTCGTTTAAAAAATGTAACTACTTCACTGAAGTTAGTTTTTTTGTGGCTAATTTCACCACCTGCTGTCTTATAAAAGAATTCTCTTTCAAATGAAGACTGTGTGGGGGATTGGTGCCAGTTTATTATAATTAGTCGCGCATACCCTTCCCCCACCTTTCCTTCTTTTCTGGTTTGTTGGCGCTACCTTGGGTAGACTTTTCGATCATAACCGAATTATGTTGCAAAAGTGAAAATCTTATGTCTCAAGCGATTTCATTGCTGCAATAAAAGTGTTTACGATCGGCAAAAAACTAATGGCGGGGCCCCGAACGCTTTTGCGTCTAGCATTGTCCAACATCGTCTAAAATTGCGTTTTTGGAACTTCAGTTTCGAAATACTGCCGAAGGAGAGTTCCTGAACTTCATCCCTTTGATAATGCATTCAAAAAGCGTATAAATGTTTTGAAAGATGGAGTACAATTTCGTTTTTAAAGCTTTAATTTCGGGGAGAGTACAGAGTGCCTTCTCCCCCCTTCCCCCCGCCTCTTTCTCTAATATTTCCGAAGGTCGCCAATATTGTGATTTTGGGACTATCGGTTTGAAAAAATTGATGTAAGGGTCCCTGAACCCCCTCCTTTCCCTGAACTTTAACAAAATGACATACCATTGCGATTTTTGGACTTCAATTTTAAAAAAACTTCTGGGGGAGGACCCGCAGACTCCCCCGTTATTGGCGGTTTTTAGGTTTTTGGAATTACGATATCAAAACGCTTAAATATTACAATTTAAACTAAGTTCATGTTGTTAGAAAAGTCAAAAAACTTAAAATTCAAATCAAACTGATTCCAGAACTGGCATATTTAAAATCTTCAACATTTATAAACAAAAAATTTTTTTAAAGCACACATGCTTGGGGGGGGGGGGGGGGAGCTGAAAATATTTTCCGTCTTGAACACATCACCAAACTTGCACCCATGAACGAGTCCCTCTCATTCAAGTCAAAATGCTACCCATTTCCATTTCTATTTTGCTTTAAAACTAGCTCAATCGTTTCTTTTATTGGGTTATTCCATACAAATGTCAACCTCAGCCTCAGAAAAAAAAAAAAAAAAACTCACAAGACTTTAACCATTAAACTTATTATTAAGACTTTCTGTCAATATGAAGACCTAAAAAAAATCTTCTGACTTGAAGAAGAATTAGGATAATTTAAATAGGAGAAAAGGTAAAGCAAAATATGTCAACAACATATATCTGGATCTGTCCTTTTCCAATGAGCCTCATCATCTTTAAATGTAATGTGTCTGTTCATATCACATATCAGTAAATGAGATTTCGGAGAAAGTAGCGAGATACAGAGAATTAGTGAGAAGTGTCCAGACACTTAATGGTATTCAGTCTTCACATTGTGTAAAAAATGCTTGAATATCTTGTTCAATATTCAATTTTAATGCCAGAGATTGACAAATCAGTCAACCTTAAGAGAATATATTATTGAAAAGTATTAGTTTTTAATGACAGTAATTAGGCAGTAGTCTATTGCAGAATACTAGAGTTTGATTAAATTTAAAGGGTTGTGTAAGGTTAACTTTTTAAAAGAAAGAGGTTAAGAATTTTATTGGCCCAAACCTGATGTTAATTCAATTTGCAAAAGCAATTTTTTTTTTTTTTTTTGTTTTCTTGACAGTTCAAAATTGAGTTAACTAAAGATAAAAAATTTTTGAAAAGAAAATAGAACCGACTTCAAAATTGCTCTAAAAAGTGAAAAATAATTTATTCTTTAAACACCATCGATAATACTTTTAAACATAATTTTTGAAGTTGGCGCAAAAGCAAAAAGTAAAATCCAGTGTAACCATGCTTCGTTTATATTTTTTTCAGAAAATCATCCAAAGTTAGAAACAAAACATTTATATCGTTACTCAAAGATGCTGTTATCAATGCATAATGTATGTGGTAGTGAAGAAACTAGGCCTGGTTAAACTTGTAGTTGAGTTATGGCTGTGAATGATCTTATCTATCGTTTTTGCGCCAACTTCAAAAACTATGTTTAAAAGTATTATCGATGGTGTTTAAAGAATAAATTATTTTTCACTTTTTAGAGCAATTTTGAAGTCGGTTCTATTTTCTTTTCAAAAATTTTTTATTTCATTCTTTTTAGTGTAAATGTAGATATTTCAGTAAAAGTAAGAAGTTACCATCATGAAACTTTACCCTTTTTTTTTTCTAAAAATGCTACATACTAAAAAAAAAAAAAAAACTATAAGCACATCTTAAACTTTAAGCGATTGACACTAAAAATGTATCTTTACCACTTGAGAAAATGCCGGAATTTTCCAGAATCGGAAAGATACAGAAATCAATAGAACATTCGAGAAAATACGAGAAACAGTAGAAACGAAATCTTAGTAAAATTCACTTTGTCCTAGTCGGGATTTGAACCCGGGTTGCTCGCGTGGAAGGCGAGAATTCTACCACTGAGCCACCGTTATCCGCGCAAACCTCGTTACAATATTTAATCATTTAATAGGGAAATTGCATGAAATTTATGGTTTTTTGCCCATAACTTTTTTTCTAAAGGACAAATATTTTCAAGCAAAGTAATGGGACCTAAGTTGAGCCATCCCCTATCCATTAAAAAAGGAATCATCAAAATCGGTTCACTAGGTGAGACGCTGTGAGTGGTCAAACAACAAAAAAAAAAAAACACACATACGGTATGAACTGATAACCGCCTCCTTTTTGAAGTCGGTTAAAAAGCCTTCTATTCAATTTTTTACTGATTTTAATAGAAGGAAGAAGCTGTAATCTATATACAGTGGCTCCCAAAAGTGTTCGTACACTTTGAAATTTTTTAGTAAAATCAAAATAACTCAAAACTGAATTCGAATATAAAGTCCAATATTTTTTCACATCATTCCTATGTCATTCTAAATACAACCCATTGGTTTTTTCAAAATATTGACGGATCTTCTTTTTGAACTGGGTCAGAAAACGAAGAGACAGAGAAATAACATGCCACAAAAGTCATCGTACACTTAAATATTTTCGAATAAATTCATGATTAAAATTATCATATGCCGTTTTATTGATATTTTTACATTATGTTGACATTTATAAGTCATTTGGCTTTAATTTTTTGTTTATTTATTCCTTAATATTGTACTTATTACTGTAAAATGGCTGGTATTCGTACAAAATCGCAAATACCATTCAAATTTAGAATTTTTTTTCCCACAGTAGTTTTAAATTGGTTTGAAATGTCTCTAAATTAGTTAATTTATTTGTTTGTATAGTCAAGTGCTTGATAAAATGCTTTAAAGAAAGGAATCGGACCGAAAACAAGGTAAGAAAAGATCAACCGGCAAAGTTGACAAAACGTGATCGTAGATTTAAAGTTAAAAAATTTATGAAAAATACACATTTGAGTACTATAAAAATTTCTGCCGAGTTAAATGAAACATTTTACATTTAATTTTCACCTAAAATTGTTCGCCAAGTTCTCTGATTAGCTGTATTAAATGGGATCTCTTCCCGCAGAAATTTTCTTGGTCGTGCGAAAAACAGAAAGCTTACGCTTTTCGTCGCAAAATCAATGATAAATAAGCTAAAAACGTTTTGGAATCACGTCTTACTTACAGATAAAAATTAATTCAACATTTTTGGTTAAATTATTGTAAGTAGAAGAAAAAAATAGGAACTTAATCTTAAGAACTTAGTTGAATCAGTTAATCAGGACGGTGGAGGTGTTTTAGTGTGAGGGTGCATATCAGCATCAGGACTTGATAGTTTGTAATTTTTTGATGAAATAATAAATCATGCTGTTCCTTTAAATATTTTAAAAACCAAATTTGAACTCTTAGCCAAAAATTTGGTTATTGGAAACAACTTTGTTTTTTATCAAGATAACGATAAGAAGCACTCGGATTTCAACGTTTGCGTCTAGTGCCTCGAAAATTGTCCTAAAGTTTAGAAAATACCCCCTCAAACTACAGATTTTAACTTAATGTAATGTATTTAGAGATATCTGGAGGCTAGATTACAAAAATAGGGCTTTAAAACAAAAATAGAGCTAGAAACAGTAAGACTCGAAGTGTGGTAGAATACTTACTCAGAAATTACGCAAAAAAAAGAAAGAAAAAGAATGAAATCTATTCCCAGACGTTTAAAAGGTGTTATGAATACTGTATGATATTCTACTAATTAATAACTTAATCAAAACTTAAATTATTTAATAATATATAGACTTTTATAAAGTGTACGAAGACTTTTGTGAGATAAAATTTCCGGCACTTTTTGGTTTTTGATTTTTAAAAAATTAAGTTTTAATATTTTTAAAAAAAATTTCATGTAATTTTGTTAAAAATTGTTCACAGATCTTATAATTAAATACCTATTCCGAAATATTAATTCTAACCAATGGATTGGGGCCTATTTTGTTGAAAGTCGTAGGTGTACGAAGACTTTTGGGAGCCACTGTATATATATAAATGGACTTTGGTAAATTTGTTCCCTAAGATCTCAGAAACTACCCGGCAGATTTGGCTGAAACTTTCACCGTTTGTTCTTTTTGGTACTAGGGAGGTTTGTAGACCAGTTCGATAAAAATCCGATTGATACTTCCTTTTTTATTCTAATTTGTCCAAATTTTCGCATAAATGCCCCAATATGACGATTAAAAAATACGTGCACATATTAAAATTATGTGTCCATCGAAAGCGCTTATTTTTCTGCTGAAGATGGCATCTGTTAGAAAGTTCTAAGTTGTATGAAAAACGAGTTATGGGCTTTTTTTGTTCCATGTTCGAAGGCTTTCCTCAATACAATTCATTTTTTAGTGTATCATCTCAACTCTCAGTTCAAAGCTAGAATTGTTGAATATTTTTGTGTTTCGTCTGACTGTTTGAATCTTTTCTCAAGTCAAATCTTAAAGTAACGTTTTTTTCCCCAAGATTGGCTAATAATAACTAGATTTGGCTGATTATTTTCCATTTAAACGGAACTTCAATTGTAATTACTGGGTTTTTTTTATAATTATTTGTGCTGATTGGACACTTAATCATTATCCAATCTAACAGCAGAAACCTCGCCAAAATTTGTGTAGAAAGATTTCAATAGCGGATGCATTTGGCAGTTTTTTCAACTGTCGCGGTTTTTGAAGCCAAAGACTATGTAATAATGTTTGTCAGCTTTCAGAATGTAAACAAAATATCGCCAATCAAAGAATCTTTAAAAACTTTTTTTACTGTAAAATAATCCAGCAACTAAATTAGACAAATCCATAAACAGCACAAAAAACTTCCATTAATGTGACTTTGTGCACAAATTCAAACCAACGCCAAATTTTACTACTTATTTTGGAAACATTACGGATGAAATTGTTTAGCGCCATTTTATGGTGACCAAAAGTATTTTAGCATTATGGCGACAATATCACTTTAACAAAAATTAATAACATACCGTTTTACAAAGTAAGGAGGGGGAGCATTATCCAAGGTATCCCAAAACGATTTCCGCAAATTTTTAAATATTTTAAATCGCATCAAGAACCCACAATAATTGAAATTTTCCAAAATGACTAAAGCAAGTTTAAGGGGATCACGGGCGCGCAGCTACATTTTTTTAAACAGTTCGTTCTTCAATGGACATACAGAGAAGGTAAGACTCAATGTAAAAAAAAATAAATAAGTATTAACTGATAAATCTTTTTAAACATGTGAAGTTTAATTTCATATTTCGGAAATTCTTCAAATTTGTAGACGCTTAAATTTCGTGTTTTCGTTTCTAAATGAATACTATTTTGCTCTTTTTACGTACTGCTACTTTAGTTTTATGAGTAAGGAAGAAGCTAGATTTTAAATCACGTCAAAAAGGTGTGTTTTAAGTTCTTTCACTTAAAACACAAAACAAAGGCAAGTAACGATTGTTTCTCATAATTATTGCTAACCCAGGCAACGCCGGGTATTTTTGCTAGTACAATCTAAAAGTTTTAAAGAGTAAAATGATTGTTAGTGTTCAAGATAAGTTACAATAGATATTTTTGACTGTATGTAATGCTTGTGGTTTCATGGTTACGTTAGTCACACACAGTCTTAAGTAAAAGTAACTCTTTGGACTTGCTTTAATAAGTGATTTTTAAAGTAAATTGTTTACCTTTTTCAAAAATATCAGCCAATTTAAAATGCCTACTGAACTTTTAGAGAAATTTGCATCATAACATGAGCATCATTTTTCGGGGTTGAAAATATGTTATGTTAGTCACAATGCCAACTTTGTAGAAAAAAATATCTATTAGCAATTATTTTGTTTCAAATTTTTGGCAGAAACGACCCATTCAACCATGTACATTGTAAATCCACGAATTCAACCATAAATTATTCTTTATACTTAAAGTTTCAAATAAAAAGAGTTATGAAAATCGCTGTGAATGTTACTTTAGTCAGTACGGAATGGCCCTATTATATCACATTGTAAAAACGTATGGGTATGGCTAACATCAACAGCATTATCGTAAGAAATTGCTTAGTCGATTCATATTTATGATTGTACAAACTGGAACATGGCTTAAAAGTGAGAAACAATAATTTGGAATGGAAAATTAAAAAATAACAACAAAATAAAGCTGATTTTCTTCAAAACCAGCTCAATCCAAAGTATTGTTATCTGCAAGTAGCTGGACAATTCTGTTAATTTAAAAAAGAAAATGAAAGTGAAGTTGTGTTCAAGAAATGTTAATCTAACAAAAAATATATACTGTCGAATGAAATGCTTGAACGAATACCTTTGATTTTATGAAATATTATTCGATTGAGCGGGGAAATTTTCTTTACCTTTTCCAAATTAACAACATATGTCTTAAACTGTTGTAATAATATATCAATAGCTATATACAAAGTAAATAATTAATCTTATTTATAAACAAGCTGATGTGTGCATCACATGACTTCCTTTTACTCCAAGTTCATGTCATTTCCCCATTACTGGCAATTTTAATGTGATTCAATAGTTTACTCCAGTGGCGGATGGGACAGCATGAACCCGCCATGGCATTGACAGGGCAACCGGCCCCTTAATTAAGACTTGCTCCTTGAAGAGAAGAGGCACCTCCCCCCCCCCCCCTCCCTTTAGTTTTTTCACGTGGAAAAGAGAGAGCGGATACAGCTTCTAGTTTCAGGAGGAAGTTACCATTAGAATTGGAGGATTCAAATTAGGAGAATTGCGTTTTACGAATGTGGAGAAAAAGAATTAATAAGACGGACAACTGCATAGTAAAAAGTGTAATATTCGTGCAGATGATAGGGACGGGGGTGGGGGGGGGGGGGGTCGGGGGTCCTCCCACTGAAATTTTTTGAAGTTATAGCTTCAAAAAGTATTGTTAGACAATTTTTAGATGATCTTGGGCTGTTTGCGGGAACGGGTATTTGGAGAATTCTCTCAAACCTTTTTCAAAATCAGAGCTTTAAAACGTATGCGTAAGCTATGTTTGGAAGCACTGGGGGGGGGGGGGGGGCGAGAAGGGATTCAGGCATTCTTTCTAGGCAAAATTTCTCAATTGAAGTTCCCAAAACGCGAATTTAGGCGACAATAGACACTCTTGGGGGGGGGGGATGTTTTTTTGCAATTGAAATTTTTCAAGAAGTTTTACCGATTCCCCCCCTTAAGTGAGTATCTGAATGTTTTAGGGGCCATTCATTAATTGCGTAAGGGTCTCGAGTGGAGTGGGTTGAAAAAATCTCTACATATCCTTACTTTGGGGGAAAGGGTGTCAAATCCATGGTTTGGCAGTGATAACATTTCATTTGCGTCTGGAAGGTAAAATAAAAATCATATTAGAGTGAGCTGTTTTTTTATTTATTTTACAAAGAATGAATTGGTGTAAAATATAATGAAAGAATTGCACTATGTATGGCATGTTGTATTTTTAATTAGTATCGCATCATATACAAAGAAATGTCGAAAAAATATTCAGTCTTGATTCTAGGAAATACTTCTTTACGCAAAAAGGTTTAAGTTAATAATAGTGAATTTAACAACGATTCCAGTGATGTAAGATAGGTTATTTTTTGAAAACCGAAATGGAATCTTACGTAAGAATAGGGGGGCAGGGGTACCAAATATTACGTACCCTTACATGCGGGGTCAAAAATTACCAAAATCATCCTTACGTAATTAATGAATGGCCCCTTATGTGCAATAACGATTGTGAAGAGGAACTTTTCACGCGATATCGCGTGAAAACAATGTATAATTTTAATGAACGTCTTTAGACTGCCTTTGGCAATGTTAATGAGAGCAAAGATCCGCTGCTCCCACCCCCCCTCCGATTTTTTTTTTTTTAATTTGTTGTTTTAAAAATGCATTCTAGATGATCTTAGGTAATGTAAGGAGAAAATCAGCTCGGGGGTACTCTCCAGGAATTTTTTCGAAATTGAAATCTAAAGAAAGGGATTGTAGGTCTTCTTTGATAATGAATGTAAAGGAAACCGACAATTCTTCAAAGTTAAAACATAAAAAACGTTATTTTCGTTGACTTTCAATGACGTGAGGGGGAGGAGTTCTCAAGAGATGAATCGGAATTGAAGACCATAAAACGAAATACGAAATTTAAGACGACCTTTTGTGATGCTGGCTTGCGTGTTGGGCACGCTGCAACGAAAAATTTTCGAAGTTAGCTTTTAGAACTCAGTTTTTGACGATCTTTGTTAATGTTAGTGGGTGAAACTGTTTGGAGACTCCTTTGATAATTTTTCGAAATTTGAATTTTAAAACACAGTTGTAGATGGTATTCGCTGATGTTATCAAGGGTTCAAGGGCTCTTCTTAGAAATCTTTTCCGAAATGAAGCCCTAAAAATGGAATTTCAGACCATCTTTGGTGATACAAGGGGGAGGTTCGATGACCTCTGAAAATGTTCTAAATGAAAGTCCTAAAGACGAAATTTTAAATGATTTTTAAGGATGGAGTGGAGGCGTTTCTACAGGATTTGGGTGATCACTCTTCCGAAAAAGCTTTTCGAATTTGAAGTCCTAAATATGAGTTGTAGGCCGACTTTAATAACGGTAGGCGATAGGAGAAGGGACTGGGTTCAGATTTGAAAACTCTTCCCCTGCACTCTTTCAAAATTAAAGTTTTAAAACACGCCCCCCCCCCCCAAGACTATCTTCTTTTCCAAGACTATTTTAGTTCTTCGGTTTTTTCCATAGTGAAATTTTCAATTTCCAACCAGATGTTTGTATTTGTTTGAAGTTAAAGCATTTGAGATTTGTTAAAATTATCTTTTGACATTTTGGACTGATGGGGTATTTTCAGTGACACCGTAGGTCACCTCTTCCCAACTTTATTTTATTTAAAATATCATGCCTCCAGCTAGAATCTCTTGATAAAGTTTTAGTTTACTTTCGTTTTATACATTCAAACACTTTATTCATTAATATTTTAAAACTCC
The DNA here is from genome assembly GCF_026930045.1 of Uloborus diversus. Lineage (NCBI taxonomy): Eukaryota > Metazoa > Arthropoda > Arachnida > Araneae > Uloboridae > Uloborus > Uloborus diversus. The sequence goes on from NC_072738.1 coordinate 92,941,550, forward strand.
TTACTGCATTTTAACCTTTTTTCTGTTTAAAACATGATTTGGCGGCCCTCATGAAACTGTCACGATTATTTATCTATTCATTTATTGAATAAGGTGAAACTTGCCATAGATTTGTACTATGTACTGATTACTTTTTTTCGTTCAAAAAAAGTTTGAAATTTGTCAGAATGACTCGAAAAATTTCAGCTGCCCTTAGTTAGGTAAATTATAATAAATAACCGTTTATGGTCGTAAATAGTTTAATTGTTAAATATTCAAGGGTTACATTTTCTTTGAAAATTTTGCTGAAAAGAATACTTTTTGTCACTGTAATTCCACTTGGCATTTTATTACTACTATTTGTTATTATTTTTTTAAATACTAACAACTTTTTCTTTCTTCCTTTCTTTTTTTTTTTTTTTTTGTTCATAACTAAATTAAAATTGGCAGCCTCAATTCAACGCCTCTCCTGGCGGCGGCCGAGCCTTTACGTGTTCATCGTCCCCTACAGAGTATTATAGGCAGTTGTTAGGGCTTTAGAAGGTCCTCAACAGTTATGCAATAAAGTTATCATATCGGCCAATGAATTTACAGACACTCAGTAAAACATCTTATTAATCACAGCATAAGTTTATAGAGTTCTTTTTTTTTTTTTAAATTTTGTAATCATTACATTTCTTGCAACGATTTTCTTATAAGTCGTTTAGAAATATACCGGAGAATTATGATATTTGCAGAGATATTTAAATAGTTTTTCTTATAAAAGGAAAAAAAAGAAAAATCATTTATTATTATTATTATTTTTACTATTTAACTGAAAAAAAAAATTCAATGCGGCCCGGCTGCCCGCCGGCCCCATCCGCCACTGATTTACTCAATATCACGAACAGTGGCCAAATTGAAACAGATTTAAAAAAAACCACGCCAAATTTGTCGCCAAGTTGGCGACAAAACTAGACCCCAATAGGAGTCTACGTACCAAATTTTAACTTTCTAGGACTTAACGTTCCTGAGTTATGCGACTTACATACGCACATACATACATATGTACATACAGACGTCAAGAAAAAAATTCGTTGTAATTACCTCGGGAATTGTCATTACGGATATTTCGCGTGTCTAAACGCTCTTAGGCACTTATCCACGTGTTTTCGAGTCGAAAAAAAAAAAAAAAAAAAAAAAAAACTCAATATTCATTCGGGGGTGAGTAAAATGGAAATTAAGGTCGATTTTTGAGTGAAAATTTTTTCGCGAATACAAACACACATACCTACTGCGATATACATACGCACATACATACGTACATACAGACGTCACGAGAAAATTCGTTGTAATTAACTCGGGAATCATCATTATGGATATTTCGCGTGTCTATATGTTCTAAGGCACTTATCCACGTGTGGTCGAGTCAAAAAAAAAAAAAAAAAAAAAGTATATTAATTTGAATTTTTGGCATCTTGAATTCAAATGTTTTTCGCAATCACAAGCGTGTGTGTGTGTATGAATGCGTGTGTGTGTTTGTGTAGGCGTATGTGCGTCGCATAACTCAAGAACGGTATGTCCTAGAAAGTTGAAATTTGGTACGTAGACTCCTAGTCCGGCCTAGTTGTACACCTCCCTTTTTGGTTGCATTCGGGTGTTTCTAAAGGGGTCTTTTGCCCCTTTTTTGGGGGAAATCATTGTTAATTTCGATGTAAACTCAAGTGGCGTTATAATTTGACGGACACTTGGCGATACATCGCCAGTCTTTTGGTCGCCAAGTTTTGTCGCCAACTTGGCGACAAATTTGACGTTTCCTTTTTGTTTTTGGTTTCAATTTGGAGCTGTATCCGCTCTCTCTTTTCCACGTGAAAAAACTAAAGGGAGGGGGGGGGGGAGGTGCCTCTTCTCTTCAAGGAGCAAGTCTTAATTAAGGGGCCGGTTGCCCTGTCAATGCCATGGCGGGTTCATGCTGTCCCATCCGCCACTGGAGCAAACTAATGAATGACATTAAAATTGCCAGTAATGGGGAAATTACATTAAATTGGAGTAAAAGGAAATCATGTGATTCACACATCAGCTCGTTTGTAAAAGGAAGTAAAAAGGCTTTGAAATAACCTGAGTAAATAACAAAATAGTATATCAATAGAGGTAGGAGATTGCTTGGACTAGGTCTTTTGGGAGCGTTTTTCTAATCCCCCCCCCACCCCCTAGTTTTACGTTTAATATTTATCAATTTATTAAGATAAATAAACACCTTTGTGCTGGAAAATAAAGTAAGAAATAACAACGTCAAAAAGCACAATTTGCAGATTACTGCAATTTGTGCTTTTTTTGACGCTGTTATTTCTTACTTTACAATTTATTATTGTTTGAAATCTTCATGTTTTCTTCGTGTCATTCAATTCAATTATTGACTGACATTTATTATTATTATTTTTACTTCATTTTTCAAAACAGGAAGTATTGTATTCGCGAAAAAAATTTCACTCACAAATCGACCTTAAATTCCATTTTACTCACCCCCGAATGAATGTTGAATTTTTTTTCGACTTGACCACACGTGGATAAGTGCCTAAGAACGTAAAGACAAGCGAAATACCCATTTTGACGATTCTCGAGTTAGTTACAACGAGTTTTCTCGTGACATCTGTGTATACGTACGTACGTATGTATATATGTATGTCGCATAACTCAAGAACGGTATGTCCTAAAAAGTTGAAATTTGGTACGTAGACATCTAGTGAGGTCTAGTTGTGCACCTCTCCTTTTGGTTGCATTCGGTTGTTTCTAAAGGAGTCTTTTGCCCTTTTTTGTGGGGAAATGATTGTTAATTTCGATGTAAACTCATGTTGTGTTATAATTTGGCGGACACTTGGCGATATGTCGCCAGTCTTTTGGTCGCCAAGTTTTGTTGCCAACTTGGCGACAAATTTGGCTTTTTTTTTTGATTTAAATTTGGCCACTGTTGGTGATATTTAGAGAGTAAACTATTGAATGACATTAAAATTGCCAGTAATGGGGAAATGATATTAAATTGGAGTAAAATAAAGTCATGTGATCCGCTCTTTTTTTTTTTTTTTTTGTAATTGCAATGACGAAAGAAATTAGAATAGGGCAACTGTTTTGATGGAACGTGAATATTGTTTTTCTCACCCGCATTTCGCAAAAAATATTATTCTATACTAGCCGCCTGCGGCGACCAGCTGGTTCACCTTCTTACGCCATTCGCCTTTTCTGTGCAAGCAGCCACCTACGGCGGCTGTTTGGCTAACTTGTCATTTACCTTTTTACTTCAAGTTTGCCGCCTTTCGGCGGCTGTTTAAATAAATTAAGCAGCAGTATTGATCAATCCATCTCTATCTCTTTTTTTTTTGTGCCATTCACATTTTTACGCCAAGATTGCCGCCTTCGGCGGCTATCTACCTTTACGATCTATCTCTAAATTTTCTTATCCATCTCTACTTATTTTAACCTCCCGGTCATTTCCTAATAAAAACAAACATCACTCAAAAAACCGATTTTTTTTTATTTAAGTAGAACCAAAAAAAAAAAAAAATAAAATAAAATCCCCGTAGTGTGCAAAAAGTAGCGTTTGACAAAGATGAAAAAATCTCGCTGTTTTTATTGAATTAAATGCGCACAACTATGAAATGTAGCATAATATAGATACAGCAAAAGGTCCAGCTTGGGGGGGGGGGGGTGGAAAAAGAAATAAATGCAATCCCTAAATAAAAACAAAAAAGGAAAGAAAAAAAAAGCAAGCGCTGCTGGAAAAACACGTGATCATCACGTCATAAAATGTAGAAGTAAGCTATATAGCAAAAAAAGAAAAAAATTAACATTGCTTGCAATTAAGATTACATCGTAAATATCGAATCGAAATCCAAGTAGTGACGTCACAAGCATAAGAGATTGAAGAACGCTTTTTTTCGACCGATGCGTGAGGAGACATGATGTGTTCAGCATTAAAAAAAATTGTAAAAAAAAAACTATTGCGTATTTTTAAGAACTTTTTTCTTCTGAAGAGGGCGAAATGTTTTTACTATTACCAACTTAAATTTTAGAAATGAGGCTTTGATACTTCTCGGAGGATGATATTAGAAAAAAATAAAACCCAGGAACTGCAAATTAAAGTTTTTTTCAAAAATTCGTAAAAAATACAAAAATTGCTCTGTCTTCAAATTTTTTTCATTAATCATATTTAAAATTAAATTTCCTACCCTACAGTACAAAAAATATTTGTGTGGTGCGATTGGTTTGGGGTCTGTGAGATAAAAAGTACGAAAAAGTGCTAAAAATCTCATAAAACATTAAATAACTTTTTTTCTAATCAAAATATCAAAAATCGAAGCCCGAGGTGCACATCTTCAGCAAAAACTGCACCTGTATACCAAATTTCATCTTTCTAGGCGTTACCGTTTTCCCGGGATGCGCGCCACACACACACACACACACACAAACATCTTATTTTATTATATGTATAGATTTTTACGCAATAATTATTCTCATCTTATTTATTTAAAAAAATTTCTCAGTAAAAATATTTACAAAAGCTGATCAATATTATTCAGTTATCCGGGTAAATTATTACATTAACTTGAACAATGCTCCTATGGGGAAATATTTGGTTCCTTGAGATTTAGTCTAGTCAAATTAGGTCATGACCCGGACATTCATAAAAAAAAAAAAAAAAGAATGTACATCTATACCAAGCTGTTCAGTATCATGAGGAGATAATGTACCAAAAAGTCCCAAGAGTTTGAGCGTCAAGTTTGGGAGTTAAGGGGGACAAAGAAGGGGGTCAAAATGTAGATTTTTGTGATATATATTGTTATGCAAAAGTTCTATTGCAGGTATTTTATTGTTTTTGAAATGACAATTTTGAGTGTATTTCCTTTGCCCCCCCCCCCTTCTCTTCCCCCTCCCAAGTTGACTGAAAATGAAATGACGGACCCAATCGGGTCAAAACACAAGTTTTTGTTGTGTTTTTGCTACATTTCAACCAAATATTTCATCAGATAAAATTGAATGAAGGGAAGCACTTTAAAGCATGATCCAGATTTACGTATCATGTGGTTTTTTTTAAGCATTGTCTTATTTCTTTAGAAGTTTTACTGTAATTTGAATGATTTGTTCAAAAGTGTTTAGTTTTGATAACTTAAATACTTTACTTCCTTATTATTCAGTCTTTGAAATTTCATGAAAGGTTTTAAATTCCTGGTTATTAAATGATTAAACCACACCTTTAAATCTTTATCAGATAACTTCATAAGACGCTGTATTTTTTTTATGAATGACGTTTAATTTCTTAGTTAGAAATTCATAATTTCAATAATAAGGATTTTATCCTTGTGACAAAAACACATTTAGTGTATTACTTTTTTTTTCGATTTTAAATCACGTTTTATATTTTCTGTTATTTTGCCTCATTTTTCTTTTTCTATAATTGGAGTCAAAAATTTGGCACGAAATTTGTCAGAACCACGGAGGTACCTCAATGCGACTTTTTTAACAATTTAATTTTGTTCTTCAATTCCATTTGTAATTAAAGTTTTCTCAAAGATTCCTTAATTTGGAGACAAAAAAGTCTTTACATTCTTTAAAATGTTTATCGACTCAAATGCTACCAAAGTTTTTCCTCTTTCAAGAACCATATTTAAAACACGAGCAAATACCAGAACAACCTGTAAATTGGAAAAATTTTTGCTCTTTAAGTATAAAAGCTGCTATTATAAGTACTGACTCAAATATAATAGTTTCTAAAATAGATCAGAAAGAAATCCACATAGCAATCTCGGCAGATTTCAAGAAGATTCAGTAATTATTATTTCACCAACCTTTATGTTACACCAACAGAAGATGTACGAATTCCTCTAAGTAAGTTTGGAAGTCTTTTAAAAAATATTCCAACTAAAAACATTATAATTATGGGGGATTATAATAGTAAAAGCAACTCCCCTGGGGATATGCTGGTAAAGATCTAAGAGGAAGAAGAGTAATTAATTTTTATCGAGTGGGAAATCTGCAAAACGAAGAGAAAACACAAAGTATTTTATAGACAGGCCCCGAGTACCGTCTAAAGTGGGGAAGCTCCTTCTCATTTCCGGGCTCCACAAATTTTGTTTAAGAAAATTTTTCTAAAAATGTAACGCAAATTTAAATAAAATTCAGGGTACAGGTGTTATTTTTAAAAGTGACCTTGCAAAATTCAGATTAATGTTAATCTCCTCCTCCTACCCAACACATAGAATTTTTGTACATTACATACAAACGTAATTCTGTAACTCTCAACAATGAAGGGTGGTTAGATTAGTTTCCGAAACAGATTTATCATGTCACAAAATTAATTGTTATAAAAGTGCACTGTAATAGTTGTGCCAAATTTGATTGAACCAGTTCTAATGTTTGCAGTACCTTTAAAAGCTCAGTCTGGAATTTTTAAGCAATTTTTCATTAATTTTTGGCATCCTGAAAATTTTGAGGGGAAGCTCTAGCATCCCGAGCCTTTTGGGTGATCAAACCCCAACGTCCTACCTTTCAGATTTAAGAAACTACACTTTTTCTACACATTCAACATTTGTTCGGACATTGGATTCACACCGAGACCCAAATACAGGCGCACAGAGCAGTACAATGTATAAATTGCAATCTTTTGATGAAATTTTCTTTCAATTTTCATCCTTTAAATTTTCAGAACAGTTGTGTGTGTGCTTTCATTACTATATTTTCAAACTTTGAGGATTCTAACTTATTTGTGCGCATAATATGCATACATATTTAATTTTTTTTATTAAAAAGAATTTTTTTAAAATTCACAATTTGGTGACTCCTGTTAAGCTATTTCTATTAATTAACATTCACAAAAGTTCTTCAACAATATGTGTTGAGTTTCTATAGTTTCTCAAATTTTATACTATAAGACTACAAAAACATTTTCAGCTTTTAAATTTGAAGTACTGTTTTTTATTTAGTGCTCTAAAGTTTTTTGGTTTGTTGGGCAACGGGCCCTCCTCAGTGGTATGCCCCCCGCCCGTGTTCTCGATCTGCGGGTCGTAGATTCGAGCCTGCGTGCAGGAGAAATAATTCTCAATGTACGCCATGAAAATTAATAACCGGAAAAAAAAGAAAGAAAATTCACTTAAAATATAGCATCGCTATTAGTTTTCTTAGTCTTCCATAACCATCATCAAAAATGAACCTATGAAATTTCAATTTTTTTTAGCACAGTCTAAAAAATCCAATAAAAGTGCACTTCGGAATTTATTTCTTACTAGCCGCCTGCGGCGACCAGCTGGTTCATTTTCTTACGCCATTCGCCTTTCTATGCAAGCAGCCACCTACGGCGGCTGTTTCGCTGACTTGTCATTTACCTTTTTACTTCAAGTTTGCCGCCTTCGGCGGCTGTTTAAATAAATGTGGCAGCAGTATTAATCCATCTTTTTTTTTTTGTGCCATTCACATTTTTACGCCAAGATTGCCGCCTTCGGCGGCTATCTACCTTTACGATCTATCTCTAAAATTTCTTATCCATCTCTATTTTTTTTAACCTCCCAGCTCATTTCCTAATAAAAACAAAGATCACTCAAAAAACCGCTTTTTTATTTAAGTAGAGCAAAAAAAAAGTTATCTCCAAAATTCTCCGCAGTGTGCCAAAAGTAACAAAGTAAAGTAAGTGACGAAGGAAAAAAAAATCTCGCTGTTTTTAGTGACTTAAATGCGCACAACTATGAAATGTAACGTAATATAGACACAACAAAACGTCCAGCTTGGGGGGGGGGGGAATGAAAAAAGAAATAAATGCAATCCCCAAATAAAGAAAAAAGGAAAGAAAAAAAGTAAGCGCTGCAGGAAAAAACACGTGGTCATCACGTCATAAAATTAAAAGTAAGCTATATAGTAAAAAAAAAAGATTAACATTGTTTGCGATTAAGAATCCGTCGTAAATATCGAATCGAAATCCAAGTAGTGACGTCAGAGCCATAGAAGATTGAAGAACGCTTTTTTCGACTGATGCGTGTAAAGACATGATGTGTTCAGCATTAAAAAAATTGTAAAAAAAAAAACTATTGCGTATTTTTAAGAACTTTTTTCTTCTGAAGAGGGCGAAATGTTTTTACTATTACCAACTTAAATTTTAGAAATGAGGCTTTGATGCTTCTCGCAGGATGATATTGGAAAAATATAAAACCCAGAAAAAAAATGCAAAATAAAGGTTTTTTCAAAAATTTATAAAAAATACAAAAATTGCTCTATTTTCAAAATTTTTTTGTTCATCATATTTAAAATTAAATTTCCGACCCTATAGTACAAAAAATATTTGCCTGGCGCTATTGGTTCAGGGTCTGTGAGGTTAAAAGTACTAAAAAGTGCTAAAAATCACATAAAAATTGAATAACTTTTTTTCTAATTAAAGTATCAAAAATCGAAGCCCGAGGTGCACAACTTCTGCAAAAACTACACCTGTATACCAAATTTCATCTTTCTAGGCCTTACCGTTTTCCCGGGATGCTCGCCACACACACACACACACACACACAAACATCTTATTTTATTATATGTATAGAAGATAAAAATCGAAGCCCGAGGTGCACAACTTCTGCAAAAACTACACCTGTATACCAAATTTCATCTTTCTAGGCCTTACCGTTTTCCCGAGATGCTCGCCAGTAGTAGACCCATCGCTTCGTGCGGCAGAAGGAGGAAAACGTAGTAGTAGACCCATCGCTTCGTGCGGCAGAAGGAGGAAAACAACTCAACATTCCAGAAGGGGCGTGGTCGTCCGCCATCTTGGAATTTTCTCGTAGTCTTTCACGGGGGTATTTTAGGATGACGTCACTAATTTCTTGTAGTCTTTTACGAGGGTATTTTAGGATGACGTCACTGATTTCTTGTAGTCTTTCACGAGGGTATTTTTAGAATGACGTCACTGATTTCTTGTGGTCTTTTACGAGGGTAAGATGACGTCATCTATGACGTCACGCTTTTGAATCATCCGCCATCTTGTATTACGTCATTTAACATGTTTATTCATGTCTTAATTTTAATGACTTAATTAATGTAAATGCTAATTTTTAATTATGTAATTAATTCGCCCAATTTATTTTATTGAAATTATTCTGAATTATTTACGAGGGTCGTATTCTAAAATGCGCTCCCTGGGATTTGAACCGGGGACCTTTCGCTCCGAACGAGGATGCGCTAACCACTAGACCGGAGAAGGCAGTTTCTTGACAAGGATAATAAATCTTTAAATGGATAACATTCAGTAGTGGCGCCATCTATCGGAGACTAGGGCTATGACAGAAAGCTTAACTGAAAGTGTGAACTTAATTGGGAAGAAATGCTGGTGGCGCCATCTAGTGATAATGAATGATAAAACTGCTTAATTGCGAATCTATTTTTTCAAGAGAGGGTTTGTTTTCGAAGGAAAAAAAAAGGAATGTGGAAATATTATGGAAAATAATTTAAATGGTTGAAAGATGGTGGCGCCATCTATCGGGAACCAAGGCCATCTCTGAACGGATAATTAGAATTTTATTCAGTGCTGATGCCGCCATCTAGTGATGTTTAAAATGTTTAATTGTGAATTCTGTTTAAAAAAAAATAATAATTTTTTGGAATGAATAATGCTTAACTGTGAATTAAAATGTTATTGAGTGGATTTGAACTCGTGACATAAAGATTCTTCAGTCGGCGGTATGGTCAACGCATTAGGCCGCTGGGCTGAAGAATCTTACAAAGAAGTAGCAGTTTAAATTTCACATACTCACGCAAGGGATAATTTTACAATTAAATGATGAAAGACAAGAGTAGATGAATCAGACAAAAGAACCTTACTCTCTTTCAACCATATTTTTTTATTTTCCCACCTATTCCTCCCATGCTACGTCTTCAAATGCCACGATTAATTAATTTTAAAGCTTACAATCAATTTACTCTTTAGTATTAATTAAGACTAATCATTAAAGAATTTTCAATATATATTTGAAACTATCACTATTATTTTACGCAGTAACGAAGTTTATTTTTACTCCAGTTAGGATTTGTCAAATTATATAGTTTTCACAAGTTAGATTTAATCCGCCGATTTTGTCAATTCAAAGTAACTAATTCTGTTTAGTATTTTTCATCTATATTTTACTTATTCATTTTATCACGCCCTTTTTTATTTTCGCGCATTTATTAAACTTATTAGCTAATTCACATTAATGTATATGAAATAGATTTTTTTTCCTTTGCGCAAGAGACTTTACCATCTACAAACACCAGTAACCGAATTTCATCGAATTAAAAAAAAAAAAAAAATCATATTTCAATTATTCTTCAAAGTAACACCGTTTTACAATTAATTTAGAATTTATTAAACCATATGCATTCTCACTCTAGTTAGAATTTACTTAAATATACATCATTCAAGAGTTAGATTTAATAAAAGTAATTCACCGATTTAATAATTAACTTAGTCAATTCATCGCATTTAATTCAGATTACTTTTTTTTTCAAATTCAGTGTAATAACTCACTTAACTGAATAATTTTTTTTCTCATACGTTTCACTATTTTCTCTTACGTTTCACCATTTTCGTACATTTATTAAACTTGTAAAATACTTTACACACACTACAAAATTAGAAAATCTTATTTTATTTCAATACGAGAAACATTGTTCCGAATTCTACTTTACAATCTACTAACACAATTTACCTAATTTCACTTAGAAAATCTCATTATTAATATTTTATAACTTGTATTTTTACTTCATTTATTTTAATTGTTTTTCTCACACTATCAAAGATTTTTCAATAATGTTAGGATTTATTAAAACAGTCAAAGTTACTTTCATCATTTTCAATGTATCGTTTTATTTAACTTAACCATTTTTCTCATACGTTTTAATTTTTTCATACAATTCTTAGACTTGTAAAATAAATTACGCTTTAATGTATTCAAAAATACATCAGCATAGTGCTTTTTGAAGACAGGAGACTTTACCATTTTACTTTTCCATCTACCAAGTCAAAACACAATTTTCCGAATTTCCCTTAAAAAATCTTATTATTAATGTTTTCGAACTTGTATTTTTCACAGTAACAAAGTTTTTCACTATAAGTTAGAATTTATTAAAATAGTAACCATTCAAGAGTTAGGTTTAATTCATTTTAATTAACTCATATCATTTTTTTTTTACATTCACAATTATTTTATTTAACCTAATCATTTTCTTACCCATTTTATTATTTCACGCATTTATTAAACTTGTAAACTAATTCACATTAGTACATTCGACATAGTTAATTTTCTTAACGCAAGGGCTTTGCAATCTACAAACACAATTTTCCGAATTTTACTTAGAAAATCTTATTACTAACTTGTATTTTTCACAGTAGCAAAGCTTTCCCCCTCTAATTATTATTTATTGAAATAGGAATTGTTCAAGAGTTAGGTTTAATTCGATTTAATTTTTATTAATTAATGCATATTATTTCCTTCATATTCACAATTATTTTATTTAGCTTAATCATTTAAATCATTTTCTTGCCTATTTTATTATTTTCACGCATTTATTAAACTTGTAAACTAATTCACATTAAACATATTCGCCATAGTTATTATTCTTAGCACAGGAGACTTTACAATCTACAAACACAATTTACAGAATTTCACCTAGGAAATCTCATTACTAATGTTTTCAAACTTGTATTTTTACTTTATTTATTTATTTTTTTTTTCACATCACCAAAGTTTTTTCAATAATGTTAGATTAGGGAAATTGCAGCTTTTCAAGAATTTGATTCAATTCTTTTCAGCCAAATTTACTTTCTCCGTTTTCAATATAACTCTTTCATCATTTTCAATGTATCACTTTATTTACACAATTTGACGATTTTAACTTAAAAAATCTTATTATTAATATTTTCGAACTTGTGTTTTTCACAGTAGCTAAGTTTTTTCACTCTAGTTAGGATTTTAACAACTATTCAAAAGTTAGGTTTAATTCGATTTAATTAACTCATATTATTACTCTTTTCATATTCACAATTATTTTATTTAACTTAATCATATTCTCACCCATATTATTATTTTCATACAATTACTGAAATCATAAAATTCATTACGCTTTAATATATTCAAAAATACTTCACCATAGTTCTTTTTTAACACACATATCATTTTCCAGAACACAATTTATCGAATTTCACTTAGAAAATCGTATTATTAATACTTTCAATCTTGTATTTTTTACTTTATTCATTTATTGTTTATTCTTTCACACTAGCAAAGTTTTTTCAATCAAGTTTGGCTAGGGAAATTGCAACTTTTCAAGAGTTGAGTCGTACTCAATTCGATTTAATTCATTGAATTGACACAGATATTTTTTTTCTTATTCGCAATTATTATTTTTAACTTATTCGTTTTACTACTTTCACGCATTTATTGAACTTACAATGTAATTTACACACTGCTATATTCAAAATACTTCATTATTATTATTATTACCAATATTATTTTACCATCTACGGACACCATTAACAGAGTTTTACTACAATATTCAAAAATCTAAGTAAACCTAATGTTTTTCTGAACTCACATTTTTACTTTGTGTATTTTCCACACTACCATGATTATTCTTTTCAATTATTGGAATCAATTTAACTCATTTAACTAACGCAGATTTTCAAAGCAACTACAGAGATAATTTACGACTTTCAAATCAGAACGAATACTCAGAAACGATATTTTTACGAAACTTAAGTAAGTAATTTCAAATGCTTCCAAAGCGTTTTTAGAATATACTTAAACATAGAAAGTCCTGGCGAAAAGATATTAAACTTTGTTCAACCCAATTTTTAACTTATTACAATTATTATTTCCATAATCAATTTTAAGAATTTTTCGATTGAACATTGAAAATATTTGACACAAGTTTAACTTAAAGCACTTAAGTATAAAAATTCAAAAAAATTAGGAACATAAACTTAAATCTTCAAGACTTGAATATTTACGACTAAACGAAACTCAAACACAAAAATTTAGAAACAGAAACATACAATCTTTATAACTTGAACATTGGGAAAGAAGGAAAAAAAACTTTAAACATAATCCTAAAAAAATTCCTTCAAATACAATTAACTAATTAAAAGTAAAAATCTTTGAAACTTACCCCAAGTTTGCTGAAATGATGTTTTTTTTATAAAAGTACTGAAAGAAGTTACAAACTGTGAGTCGTTATCAAATACACTACATCAAAATATTGTAACCTCAATTCAGCCCTTATTTCAATCAAACCAACAGTCATAACTGAAATAATTTTTCCCGCATGCGACACCGATTCACGCCAGAGTTGTATTAAAATATTTTAATTATATTTTTCTTTTCAAATTTTTAATGCAGAATGAAATCTCATACAACCGACAGACACGGAAAACCAAACTGATCTGATTTTTACGAAACTTCCCCTTGTCATGTGGTTTCATAGTTAGTCAAGTCATCGACGAGGAATGAATCAGTCTGATTTTCCTATCACGCGTGAGAAAGCAAGCCCTTTACGATATTCACAGCTCCATTACGTTATGCGAAATGTACATGCTAAACCACAATTATTCAAATAATTTTTTCCCGAACTTAACTGTTTTCAAAAGTATATTTATCCCATTCGTTTGACATAACTCATACATAGTCAGAGACTTGATTTTTTTTCACTTCATAGTCATTTTGCAGGTGTATTTTTACATTTTCATTGCTTATGCATTGCAATTATTTGTTTTTCGATACATAATTGTTTTCGCATTTCCAACTATTTCAACGATATCCGATCGAATAATAGGACTTTGATTATATTTAACAATGTTTATTTTCAATACTTTGAAATTTTCAAAAGTATTTTCTTCACGCTTCAACGAACGAAATATTCAAGTTATGAATTTTTCTTTTCACTTATCAGTTGTTCTATTATAATTTTTTCTAAATATATTTGTACTGGCTAACAATCAAAATATTTTTACCCGAACTTAACAGTTTTCAATAGTTGGTTTATCCCATTCGTTTCTCTTCACACAGACTTGATTTTTCCAATTCATAATCATTCAACGAGAGTATTTTTAATATTTTCAACGCTTTTATGCGTTACATTTAATTATTTTTCCAAAAACACAACGATTTTTGCATTTCCAATTATTTCAACCCAGACTCCCCTATAGATAATATTTTATTTTACCTACTTGTTATTCAGCTACACGAATTTGTGTGAGGTGAAGTTGTAAGTATTAGAATATAGGGTCTTAGAATATTTTTTGATTTCTTAGCGGGTAGGTCATAACATTTAATTGAGCTGAAAAGTTGGTAATTCCATCAATCCTAAAATAATACAAATGATGTAATGAGGATATTGATAAAAAAGGGTCTATAATTGTTTGTTTATTTTTCAAATTCCATAAGAAACTTGTCGTACTTATGCTGAAAACGATATGCATTATTAGAACTTTAATAAAAAAAACAGAGAAATATTCAGAATTATTTAATTTGTTTAATTGATTCCCTCGTTTAGAGGGATACGTAATCCCATGGATCAAGTATGCATATCACAATATAAACACATTGAAAACAATATAAATCTCGTTTACTTAGTTGACATTAACTTTTAACATTCAAAACCATGATCACATAATAAAATTTCAAAGTATTGAAAATAAACACTGTTGAATACGATCAAAGTCCTATCATTCGATGGAAAACCGTTGAAATAATTGGAAATGCAAAAATCGTTGTGTTTTTGGAAAAATAATTAAATGTAACGCATAAAAGCGTTGAAAATATTAAAAATACTCTCGTTGAATGATTATGAATTGGAAAAATCAAGTCTGTGTGAAGAGAAACGAATGGGATAAACCAACTATTGAAAACTGTTAAGTTCGGGTAAAAATATTTTGATTGTTAGCCAGTACAAATATATTTAGAAAAAATTATAATAGAACAACTGATAAGTGAAAAGAAAAATTCATAACTTGAATATTTCGTTCGTTGAAGCGTGAAGAAAATACTTTTGAAAATTTCAAAGTATTGAAAATAAACATTGTTAAATATAATCAAAGTCCTATTATTCGATCGGATATCGTTGAAATAGTTGGAAATGCGAAAACAATTATGTATCGAAAAACAAATAATTGCAATGCATAAGCAATGAAAATGTAAAAATACACCTGCAAAATGACTATGAAGTGAAAAAAAATCAAGTCTCTGACTATGTATGAGTTATGTCAAACGAATGGGATAAATATACTTTTGAAAACAGTTAAGTTCGGGAAAAAATTATTTGAATAATTGTGGTTTAGCATGTACATTTCGCATAACGTAATGGAGCTGTGAATATCGTAAAGGGCTTGCTTTCTCACGCGTGATAGGAAAATCAGACTGATTCATTCCTCGTCGATGACTTGACTAACTATGAAACCACATGACAAGGGGAAGTTTCGTAAAAATCAGATCAGTTTGGTTTTCCGTGTCTGTCGGTTGTATGAGATTTCATTCTGCATTAAAAATTTGAAAAGAAAAATATAATTAAAATATTTTAATACAACTCTGGCGTGAATCGGTGTCGCATGCGGGAAAAATTATTTCAGTTATGACTGTTGGTTTGATTGAAATAAGGGCTGAATTGAGGTTACAATATTTTGATGTAGTGTATTTGATAACGACTCACAGTTTGTAACTTCTTTCAGTACTTTTATAAAAAAAACATCATTTCAGCAAACTTGGGGTAAGTTTCAAAGATTTTTACTTTTAATTAGTTAATTGTATTTGAAGGAATTTTTTTAGGATTATGTTTAAAGTTTTTTTTCCTTCTTTCCCAATGTTCAAGTTATAAAGATTGTATGTTTCTGTTTCTAAATTTTTGTGTTTGAGTTTCGTTTAGTCGTAAATATTCAAGTCTTGAAGATTTAAGTTTATGTTCCTAATTTTTTTGAATTTTTATACTTAAGTGCTTTAAGTTAAACTTGTGTCAAATATTTTCAATGTTCAATCGAAAAATTCTTAAAATTGATTATGGAAATAATAATTGTAATAAGTTAAAAATTGGGTTGAACAAAGTTTAATATCTTTTCGCCAGGACTTTCTATGTTTAAGTATATTCTAAAAACGCTTTGGAAGCATTTGAAATTACTTACTTAAGTTTCGTAAAAATATCGTTTCTGAGTATTCGTTCTGATTTGAAAGTCGTAAATTATCTCTGTAGTTGCTTTGAAAATCTGCGTTAGTTAAATGAGTTAAATTGATTCCAATAATTGAAAAGAATAATCATGGTAGTGTGGAAAATACACAAAGTAAAAATGTGAGTTCAGAAAAACATTAGGTTTACTT